>NW_027207555.1:0-239786 GCF_963455315.2 Globicephala melas | reverse complement strand
AAATGAGAGTTAAATTTGCCCGTCCAGACACCTCCAGCTAGTCTCTCATTGGTTCTCGCTATTCCTGTTCATCTTCCGCAGAAATTGCAAACTGGGCCAAACAGGAGGTTAAAGGGACAGACTCTCCAAGTGGGGAGAGTGTTAGTAAAGCGTCTGGAATGTTGCACCCGAGTACCAGGGTACGAAAACTGAGACATATTTGAACACGTCTCCCGATCACATGGTTGATCATACTCTAGGTTCCACATGCATGTTTTAGCTGAAGGAAGAATACCTTAAACCTGGGTAGTTGAAACCCGTGGAATGGGTACCATGCAATATGACTTCAAAGGGTCTTCATTTGCTCACCGAACCTCTCCAATCCTATCACTGCTGCGTTTATGTCCCTGTACACATGCTTGATTCTCTTTCGGAGACATAGCAATCCATACGTTTTAAGATACTTAAGAGTCAGGTACATTCTTAGGCGTTTAATATGCGGTGTTGAGTCCATTTCATTGAGCAAGGAGTAGCTCTTGTCTATTCCATATTTGGCTTAAGGAACTTTATCTGTGCTCATTTCAATCTCTGGTTTTATGCAGCACCCCAACTCACCTTTACCCTTAAACAAGCATAAGTTGGTTTTCTAAATTTGAGACCCTGTTCTGTTCTGTAATTCAGTTCCTGTGTAGCCAAGTTTACATTCCGTGTATTACTGATATCTTATGATGTTTCTTTTTCTGTGTGACTTATTTCAGTTAGAATCATCGTACCTGAATCCACTCATTGTGCTGCTACGGGCCTGATGACATAGATTTCACTGCTGAGTGATACTGCATTGTACGTAAGTACCACAAGTTCTTTATCCATTTTTCACTTTCTGTGATATTGAACTTGTACGGTAAACGAGGTTCTTGTAAACAGAGGCGTCCCAAACATTGGGGTGGCTGTGTCTTTTTGATTTTAATTTCCCTAAGCTATAGGACCATAAGTGGAAGTGCCCTAGGCTCTGTTGCTTTGTTTTTTAGATGTTTCAGGAAACACCATACACTTCTCCCGAGTGTCAGTTGGCAGTTTACATCCCGCCCATCAGCATAACAAGGCTCCCAGTTCTCCATGGCCTGTCCTGCCTTTCTGGATTTTACACTTTTTTCAGATGGCCCTTTTGACCGGGGGGAAGTGAGACTTCATTGTAGTGCAGATTTCCTTTGCAAGCTTGCTTGGTTGGCCAAAAAGGGCGTATGCGTTTTTTCCTGAATATATTCAGGAAAAAACGCATACGCCCTTTTTGGCCAAGTGCATCATTGTGGACGTTCTGCCTCTTTTCCTATGCTTTCAATGCAATTCCAGTCTACCTCCTGAAATCGGTTTCCTGCAATTCTGCCCCGCTTTCAAGTCCTCTTGGCAGCCTTACTTCAGTATATTTTTGGACGATAGCTGTCATTTATAACTCTGCAGGTTTGTGAATTACAGTGCCCCTGAGCTCCTTTCTTCAACTCGCTTTCTTGTGAGCTGGCCGCAACACCGCAGGATGGCTTCAGGCCCTAATCTGGTTCCGGCACGGCACGCTGAGCCTTTGGTTATTTCCTCTTCCTGGTGGGAAATGAGAGTTAAATTTGCCCGTCCAGACACCTCCAGCTAGTCTCTCATTGGTTCTCGCTATTCCTGTTCATCTTCCGCAGAAATTGCAAACTGGGCCAAACAGGAGGTTAAAGGGACTGACTCTCCAAGTGGGGAGAGTGTTAGTAAAGCGTCTGGAATGTTGCACCCGAGTACCAGGGTACGAAAACTGAGACATATTTGAACACGTCTCCCGATCACATGGTTGATCATACTCTAGGTTCCACATGCATGTTTTAGCTGAAGGAAGAATACCTTAAACCTGGGTAGTTGAAACCCGTGGAATGGGTACCATGCAATATGACTTCAAAGGGTCTTCATTTGCTCACCGAACCTCTCCAATCCTATCACTGCTGCGTTTATGTCCCTGTACACATGCTTGATTCTCTTTCGGAGACATAGCAATCCATACGTTTTAAGATACTTAAGAGTCAGGTACATTCTTAGGCGTTTAATATGCGGTGTTGAGTCCATTTCGTTGAGCAAGGAGTAGCTCTTGTCTATTCCATATTTGGCTTAAGGAACTTTATCTGTGCTCATTTCAATCTCTGGTTTTATGCAGCACCCCAACTCACCTTTACCCTTAAACAAGCATAAGTTGGTTTTCTAAATTTGAGACCCTGTTCTGTTCTGTAATTCAGTTCCTGTGTAGCCAAGTTTACATTCCGTGTATTACTGATATCTTATGATGTTTCTTTTTCTGTGTGACTTATTTCAGTTAGAATCATCGTACCTGAATCCACTCATTGTGCTGCTACGGGCCTGATGACATAGATTTCACTGCTGAGTGATACTGCATTGTACGTAAGTACCACAAGTTCTTTATCCATTTTTCACTTTCTGTGATATTGAACTTGTACGGTAAACGAGGTTCTTGTAAACAGAGGCGTCCCAAACATTGGGGTGGCTGTGTCTTTTTGATTTTAATTTCCCTAAGCTATAGGACCATAAGTGGAAGTGCCCTAGGCTCTGTTGCTTTGTTTTTTAGATGTTTCAGGAAACACCATACACTTCTCCCGAGTGTCTGTTGGCAGTTTACATCCCGCCCATCAGCATAACAAGGCTCCCAGTTCTCCATGGCCTGTCCTGCCTTTCTGGATTTTACACTTTTTTCAGATGGCCCTTTTGACCGGGGGAAGTGAGACTTCATTGTAGTGCAGATTTCCTTTGCAAGCTTGCTTGGTTGGCCAAAAAGGGCGTATGCGTTTTTTCCTGAATATATTCAGGAAAAAACGCATACGCCCTTTTTGGCCAAGTGCATCATTGTGGACGTTCTGCCTCTTTTCCTATGCTTTCAATGCAATTCCAGTCTACCTCCTGAAATCGGTTTCCTGCAATTCTGCCCCGCTTTCAAGTCCTCTTGGCAGCCTTACTTCAGTATATTTTTGGACGATAGCTGTCATTTATAACTCTGCAGGTTTGTGAATTACAGTGCCCCTGAGCTCCTTTCTTCAACTCGCTTTCTTGTGAGCTGGCCGCAACACCGCAGGATGGCTTCAGGCCCTAATCTGGTTCCGGCACGGCACGCTGAGCCTTTGGTTATTTCCTCTTCCTGGTGGGAAATGAGAGTTAAATTTGCCCGTCCAGACACCTCCAGCTAGTCTCTCATTGGTTCTCGCTATTCCTGTTCATCTTCCGCAGAAATTGCAAACTGGGCCAAACAGGAGGTTAAAGGCGCTGACTCTCCAAGTGGGGAGAGTGTTAGTAAAGCGTCTGGAATGTTGCACCCGAGTACCAGGGTACGAAAACTGAGACATATTTGAACACGTCTCCCGATCACATGGTTGATCATACTCTAGGTTCCACATGCATGTTTTAGCTGAAGGAAGAATACCTTAAACCTGGGTAGTTGAAACCCGTGGAATGGGTACCATGCAATATGACTTCAAAGGGTCTTCATTTGCTCACCGAACCTCTCCAATCCTATCACTGCTGCGTTTATGTCCCTGTACACATGCTTGATTCTCTTTCGGAGACATAGCAATCCATAGGTTTTAAGATACTTAAGAGTCAGGTACATTCTTAGGCGTTTAATATGCGGTGTTGAGTCCATTTCGTTGAGCAAGGAGTAGCTCTTGTCTATTCCATATTTGGCTTAAGGAACTTTATCTGTGCTCATTTCAATCTCTGGTTTTATGCAGCACCCCAACTCACCTTTACCCTTAAACAAGCATAAGTTGGTTTTCTAAATTTGAGACCCTGTTCTGTTCTGTAATTCAGTTCCTGTGTAGCCAAGTTTACATTCCGTGTATTACTGATATCTTATGATGTTTCTTTTTCTGTGTGACTTATTTCAGTTAGAATCATCGTACCTGAATCCACTCATTGTGCTGCTACGGGCCTGATGACATAGATTTCACTGCTGAGTGATACTGCATTGTACGTAAGTACCACAAGTTCTTTATCCATTTTTCACTTTCTGTGATATTGAACTTGTACGGTAAACGAGGTTCTTGTAAACAGAGGCGTCCCAAACATTGGGGTGGCTGTGTCTTTTTGATTTTAATTTCCCTAAGCTATAGGACCATAAGTGGAAGTGCCCTAGGCTCTGTTGCTTTGTTTTTTAGATGTTTCAGGAAACACCATACACTTCTCCCGAGTGTCAGTTGGCAGTTTACATCCCGCCCATCAGCATAACAAGGCTCCCAGTTCTCCATGGCCTGTCCTGCCTTTCTGGATTTTACACTTTTTTCAGATGGCCCTTTTGACTGGGGGGAAGTGAGACTTCATTGTAGTGCAGATTTCCTTTGCAAGCTTGCTTGGTTGGCCAAAAAGGGCGTATGCGTTTTTTCCTGAATATATTCAGGAAAAAACGCATACGCCCTTTTTGGCCAAGTGCATCATTGTGGACGTTCTGCCTCTTTTCCTATGCTTTCAATGCAATTCCAGTCTACCTCCTGAAATCGGTTTCCTGCAATTCTGCCCCGCTTTCAAGTCCTCTTGGCAGCCTTACTTCAGTATATTTTTGGACGATAGCTGTCATTTATAACTCTGCAGGTTTGTGAATTACAGTGCCCCTGAGCTCCTTTCTTCAACTTGCTTTCTTGTGAGCTGGCCGCAACACCGCAGGATGGCTTCAGGCCCTAATCTGGTTCCGGCACGGCACGCTGAGCCTTTGGTTATTTCCTCTTCCTGGTGGGAAATGAGAGTTAAATTTGCCCGTCCAGACACCTCCAGCTAGTCTCTCATTGGTTCTCGCTATTCCTGTTCATCTTCCGCAGAAATTGCAAACTGGGCCAAACAGGAGGTTAAAGGGACTGACTCTCCAAGTGGGGAGAGTGTTAGTAAAGCGTCTGGAATGTTGCACCCGAGTACCAGGGTACGAAAACTGAGACATATTTGAACACGTCTCCCGATCACATGGTTGATCATACTCTAGGTTCCACATGCATGTTTTAGCTGAAGGAAGAATACCTTAAACCTGGGTAGTTGAAACCCGTGGAATGGGTACCATGCAATATGACTTCAAAGGGTCTTCATTTGCTCACCGAACCTCTCCAATCCTATCACTGCTGCGTTTATGTCCCTGTACACATGCTTGATTCTCTTTCGGAGACATAGCAATCCATACGTTTTAAGATACTTAAGAGTCAGGTACATTCTTAGGCGTTTAATATGCGGTGTTGAGTCCATTTCGTTGAGCAAGGAGTAGCTCTTGTCTATTCCATATTTGGCTTAAGGAACTTTATCTGTGCTCATTTCAATCTCTGGTTTTATGCAGCACCCCAACTCACCTTTACCCTTAAACAAGCATAAGTTGGTTTTCTAAATTTGAGACCCTGTTCTGTTCTGTAATTCAGTTCCTGTGTAGCCAAGTTTACATTCCGTGTATTACTGATATCTTATGATGTTTCTTTTTCTGTGTGACTTATTTCAGTTAGAATCATCGTACCTGAATCCACTCATTGTGCTGCTACGGGCCTGATGACATAGATTTCACTGCTGAGTGATACTGCATTGTACGTAAGTACCACAAGTTCTTTATCCATTTTTCACTTTCTGTGATATTGAACTTGTACGGTAAACGAGGTTCTTGTAAACAGAGGCGTCCCAAACATTGGGGTGGCTGTGTCTTTTTGATTTTAATTTCCCTAAGCTATAGGACCATAAGTGGAAGTGCCCTAGGCTCTGTTGCTTTGTTTTTTAGATGTTTCAGGAAACACCATACACTTCTCCCGAGTGTCTGTTGGCAGTTTACATCCCGCCCATCAGCATAACAAGGCTCCCAGTTCTCCATGGCCTGTCCTGCCTTTCTGGATTTTACACTTTTTTCAGATGGCCCTTTTGACCGGGGGAAGTGAGACTTCATTGTAGTGCAGATTTCCTTTGCAAGCTTGCTTGGTTGGCCAAAAAGGGCGTATGCGTTTTTTCCTGAATATATTCAGGAAAAAACGCATACGCCCTTTTTGGCCAAGTGCATCATTGTGGACGTTCTGCCTCTTTTCCTATGCTTTCAATGCAATTCCAGTCTACCTCCTGAAATCGGTTTCCTGCAATTCTGCCCCGCTTTCAAGTCCTCTTGGCAGCCTTACTTCAGTATATTTTTGGACGATAGCTGTCATTTATAACTCTGCAGGTTTGTGAATTACAGTGCCCCTGAGCTCCTTTCTTCAACTCGCTTTCTTGTGAGCTGGCCGCAACACCGCAGGATGGCTTCAGGCCCTAATCTGGTTCCGGCACGGCACGCTGAGCCTTTGGTTATTTCCTCTTCCTGGTGGGAAATGAGAGTTAAATTTGCCCGTCCAGACACCTCCAGCTAGTCTCTCATTGGTTCTCGCTATTCCTGTTCATCTTCCGCAGAAATTGCAAACTGGGCCAAACAGGAGGTTAAAGGCGCTGACTCTCCAAGTGGGGAGAGTGTTAGTAAAGCGTCTGGAATGTTGCACCCGAGTACCAGGGTACGAAAACTGAGACATATTTGAACACGTCTCCCGATCACATGGTTGATCATACTCTAGGTTCCACATGCATGTTTTAGCTGAAGGAAGAATACCTTAAACCTGGGTAGTTGAAACCCGTGGAATGGGTACCATGCAATATGACTTCAAAGGGTCTTCATTTGCTCACCGAACCTCTCCAATCCTATCACTGCTGCGTTTATGTCCCTGTACACATGCTTGATTCTCTTTCGGAGACATAGCAATCCATAGGTTTTAAGATACTTAAGAGTCAGGTACATTCTTAGGCGTTTAATATGCGGTGTTGAGTCCATTTCGTTGAGCAAGGAGTAGCTCTTGTCTATTCCATATTTGGCTTAAGGAACTTTATCTGTGCTCATTTCAATCTCTGGTTTTATGCAGCACCCCAACTCACCTTTACCCTTAAACAAGCATAAGTTGGTTTTCTAAATTTGAGACCCTGTTCTGTTCTGTAATTCAGTTCCTGTGTAGCCAAGTTTACATTCCGTGTATTACTGATATCTTATGATGTTTCTTTTTCTGTGTGACTTATTTCAGTTAGAATCATCGTACCTGAATCCACTCATTGTGCTGCTACGGGCCTGATGACATAGATTTCACTGCTGAGTGATACTGCATTGTACGTAAGTACCACAAGTTCTTTATCCATTTTTCACTTTCTGTGATATTGAACTTGTACGGTAAACGAGGTTCTTGTAAACAGAGGCGTCCCAAACATTGGGGTGGCTGTGTCTTTTTGATTTTAATTTCCCTAAGCTATAGGACCATAAGTGGAAGTGCCCTAGGCTCTGTTGCTTTGTTTTTTAGATGTTTCAGGAAACACCATACACTTCTCCCGAGTGTCAGTTGGCAGTTTACATCCCGCCCATCAGCATATCAAGGCTCCCAGTTCTCCATGGCCTGTCCTGCCTTTCTGGATTTTACACTTTTTTCAGATGGCCCTTTTGACTGGGGGGAAGTGAGACTTCATTGTAGTGCAGATTTCCTTTGCAAGCTTGCTTGGTTGGCCAAAAAGGGCGTATGCGTTTTTTCCTGAATATATTCAGGAAAAAACGCATACGCCCTTTTTGGCCAAGTGCATCATTGTGGACGTTCTGCCTCTTTTCCTATGCTTTCAATGCAATTCCAGTCTACCTCCTGAAATCGGTTTCCTGCAATTCTGCCCCGCTTTCAAGTCCTCTTGGCAGCCTTACTTCAGTATATTTTTGGACGATAGCTGTCATTTATAACTCTGCAGGTTTGTGAATTACAGTGCCCCTGAGCTCCTTTCTTCAACTCGCTTTCTTGTGAGCTGGCCGCAACACCGCAGGATGGCTTCAGGCCCTAATCTGGTTCCGGCACGGCACGCTGAGCCTTTGGTTATTTCCTCTTCCTGGTGGGAAATGAGAGTTAAATTTGCCCGTCCAGACACCTCCAGCTAGTCTCTCATTGGTTCTCGCTATTCCTGTTCATCTTCCGCAGAAATTGCAAACTGGGCCAAACAGGAGGTTAAAGGGACTGACTCTCCAAGTTGGGAGAGTGTTAGTAAAGCGTCTGGAATGTTGCACCCGAGTACCAGGGTACGAAAACTGAGACATATTTGAACACGTCTCCCGATCACATGGTTGATCATACTCTAGGTTCCACATGCATGTTTTAGCTGAAGGAAGAATACCTTAAACCTGGGTAGTTGAAACCCGTGGCATGGGTACCATGCAATATGACTTCAAAGGGTCTTCATTTGCTCACCGAACCTCTCCAATCCTATCACTGCTGCGTTTATGTCCCTGTACACATGCTTGATTCTCTTTCGGAGACATAGCAATCCATAGGTTTTAAGGTACTTAAGAGTCAGGTACATTCTTAGGCGTTTAATATGCGGTGTTGAGTCCATTTCGTTGAGCAAGGAGTAGCTCTTGTCTATTCCATATTTGGCTTAAGGAACTTTATCTGTGCTCATTTCAATCTCTGGTTTTATGCAGCACCCCAACTCACCTTTACCCTTAAACAAGCATAAGTTGGTTTTCTAAATTTGAGACCCTGTTCTGTTCTGTAATTCAGTTCCTGTGTAGCCAAGTTTACATTCCGTGTATTACTGATATCTTATGATGTTTCTTTTTCTGTGTGACTTATTTCAGTTAGAATCATCGTACCTGAATCCACTCATTGTGCTGCTACGGGCCTGATGACATAGATTTCACTGCTGAGTGATACTGCATTGTACGTAAGTACCACAAGTTCTTTATCCATTTTTCACTTTCTGTGATATTGAACTTGTACGGTAAACGAGGTTCTTGTAAACAGAGGCGTCCCAAACATTGGGGTGGCTGTGTCTTTTTGATTTTAATTTCCCTAAGCTATAGGACCATAAGTGGAAGTGCCCTAGGCTCTGTTGCTTTGTTTTTTAGATGTTTCAGGAAACACCATACACTTCTCCCGAGTGTCTGTTGGCAGTTTACATCCCGCCCATCAGCATAACAAGGCTCCCAGTTCTCCATGGCCTGTCCTGCCTTTCTGGATTTTACACTTTTTTCAGATGGCCCTTTTGACCGGGGGGAAGTGAGACTTCATTGTAGTGCAGATTTCCTTTGCAAGCTTGCTTGGTTGGCCAAAAAGGGCGTATGCGTTTTTTCCTGAATATATTCAGGAAAAAACGCATACGCCCTTTTTGGCCAAGTGCATCATTGTGGACGTTCTGCCTCTTTTCCTATGCTTTCAATGCAATTCCAGTCTACCTCCTGAAATCGGTTTCCTGCAATTCTGCCCCGCTTTCAAGTCCTCTTGGCAGCCTTACTTCAGTATATTTTTGGACGATAGCTGTCATTTATAACTCTGCAGGTTTGTGAATTACAGTGCCCCTGAGCTCCTTTCTTCAACTCGCTTTCTTGTGAGCCGGCCGCAACACCGCAGGATGGCTTCAGGCCCTAATCTGGTTCCGGCACGGCACGCTGAGCCTTTGGTTATTTCCTCTTCCTGGTGGGAAATGGGAGTTAAATTTGCCCGTCCAGACACCTCCAGCTAGTCTCTCATTGGTTCTCGCTATTCCTGTTCATCTTCCGCAGAAATTGCAAACTGGGCCAAACAGGAGGTTAAAGGCGCTGACTCTCCAAGTGGGGAGAGTGTTAGTAAAGCGTCTGGAATGTTGCACCCGAGTACCAGGGTACGAAAACTGAGACATATTTGAACACGTCTCCCGATCACATGGTTGATCATACTCTAGGTTCCACATGCATGTTTTAGCTGAAGGAAGAATACCTTAAACCTGGGTAGTTGAAACCCGTGGAATGGGTACCATGCAATATGACTTCAAAGGGTCTTCATTTGCTCACCGAACCTCTCCAATCCTATCACTGCTGCGTTTATGTCCCTGTACACATGCTTGATTCTCTTTCGGAGACATAGCAATCCATAGGTTTTAAGATACTTAAGAGTCAGGTACATTCTTAGGCGTTTAATATGCGGTGTTGAGTCCATTTCGTTGAGCAAGGAGTAGCTCTTGTCTATTCCATATTTGGCTTAAGGAACTTTATCTGTGCTCATTTCAATCTCTGGTTTTATGCAGCACCCCAACTCACCTTTACCCTTAAACAAGCATAAGTTGGTTTTCTAAATTTGAGACCCTGTTCTGTTCTGTAATTCAGTTCCTGTGTAGCCAAGTTTACATTCCGTGTATTACTGATATCTTATGATGTTTCTTTTTCTGTGTGACTTATTTCAGTTAGAATCATCGTACCTGAATCCACTCATTGTGCTGCTACGGGCCTGATGACATAGATTTCACTGCTGAGTGATACTGCATTGTACGTAAGTACCACAAGTTCTTTATCCATTTTTCACTTTCTGTGATATTGAACTTGTACGGTAAACGAGGTTCTTGTAAACAGAGGCGTCCCAAACATTGGGGTGGCTGTGTCTTTTTGATTTTAATTTCCCTAAGCTATAGGACCATAAGTGGAAGTGCCCTAGGCTCTGTTGCTTTGTTTTTTAGATGTTTCAGGAAACACCATACACTTCTCCCGAGTGTCTGTTGGCAATTTACATCCCGCCCATCAGCATAACAAGGCTCCCAGTTCTCCATGGCCTGTCCTGCCTTTCTGGATTTTACACTTTTTTCAGATGGCCCTTTTGACCGGGGGCGGGGGGGGGAAGTGAGACTTCATTGTAGTGCAGATTTCCTTTGCAAGCTTGCTTGGTTGGCCAAAAAGGGCGTATGCGTTTTTTTCCTGAATATATTCAGGAAAAAAACGCATACGCCCTTTTTGGCCAAGTGCATCATTGTGGACGTTCTGCCTCTTTTCCTATGCTTTCAATGCAATTCCAGTCTACCTCCTGAAATCGGTTTCCTGCAATTCTGCCCCGCTTTCAAGTCCTCTTGGCAGCCTTACTTCAGTATATTTTTGGACGATAGTTGTCATTTATAACTCTGCAGGTTTGTGAATTACAGTGCCCCTGAGCTCCTTTCTTCAACTCGTTTTCTTGTGAGCTGGCCGCAACACCGCAGGATGGCTTCAGGCCCTAATCTGGTTCCGGCACGGCACGCTGAGCCTTTGGTTATTTCCTCTTCCTGGTGGGAAATGAGAGTTAATTTGCCCGTCCAGACACCTTCAGCTAGTCTCTCATTGGTTCTCGCTATTCCTGTTCATCTTCCGCAGAAATTGCAAACTGGGCCAAACAGGAGGTTAAAGGGACTGACTCTCCAAGTCGGGAGAGTGTTAGTAAAGCGTCTGGAATGTTGCACCCGAGTACCAGGGTACGAAAACTGAGACATATTTGAACACGTCTCCCGATCACATGGTTGATCATACTCTAGGTTCCACATGCATGTTTTAGCTGAAGGAAGAATACCTTAAACCTGGGTAGTTGAAACCCGTGGAATGGGTACCATGCAATATGACTTCAAAGGGTCTTCATTTGCTCACCGAACCTCTCCAATCCTATCACTGCTGCGTTTATGTCCCTGTACACATGCTTGATTCTCTTTCGGAGACATAGCAATCCATAGGTTTTAAGATACTTAAGAGTCAGGTACATTCTTAGGCGTTTAATATGGGGTGTTGAGTCCATTTCGTTGAGCAAAGAGTAGCTCTTGTCTATTCCATATTTGGCTTAAGGAACTTTATCTGTGCTCATTTCAATCTCTGGTTTTATGCAGCACCCCAACTCACCTTTACCCTTAAACAAGCATAAGTTGGTTTTCTAAATTTGAGACCCTGTTCTGTTCTGTAATTCGGTTCCTGTGTAGCCAAGTTTACATTCCGTGTATTACTGATATCTTATGATGTTTCTTTTTCTGTGTGACTTATTTCAGTTAGAATCATCGTACCTGAATCCACTCATTGTGCTGCTACGGGCCTGATGACATAGATTTCACTGCTGAGTGATACTGCATTGTACGTAAGTACCACAAGTTCTTTATCCATTTTTCACTTTCTGTGATATTGAACTTGTACGGTAAACGAGGTTCTTGTAAACAGAGGCGTCCCAAACATTGGGGTGGCTGTGTCTTTTTGATTTTAATTTCCCTAAGCTATAGGACCATAAGTGGAAGTGCCCTAGGCTCTGTTGCTTTGTTTTTTAGATGTTTCAGGAAACACCATACACTTCTCCCGAGTGTCTGTTGGCAATTTACGTCCCGCCCATCAGCATAACAAGGCTCCCAGTTCTCCATGGCCTGTCCTGCCTTTCTGGATTTTACACTTTTTTCAGATGGCCCTTTTGACCGGGGGGAAGTGAGACTTCATTGTAGTGCAGATTTCCTTTGCAAGCTTGCTTGGTTGGCCAAAAAGGGCGTATGCGTTTTTTCCTGAATATATTCAGGAAAAAACGCATACGCCCTTTCTGGCCAAGTGCATCATTGTGGACGTTCTGCCTCTTTTCCTATGCTTTCAATGCAATTCCAGTCTACCTCCTGAAATCGGTTTCCTGCAATTCTGCCCCGCTTTCAAGTCCTCTTGGCAGCCTTACTTCAGTATATTTTTGGACGATAGCTGTCATTTATAACTCTGCAGGTTTGTGAATTACAGTGCCCCTGAGCTCCTTTCTTCAACTCGCTTTCTTGTGAGCTGGCCGCAACACCGCAGGATGGCTTCAGGCCCTAATCTGGTTCCGGCACGGCACGCTGAGCCTTTGGTTATTTCCTCTTCCTGGTGGGAAATGAGAGTTAAATTTGCCCGTCCAGACACCTCCAGCTAGTCTCTCATTGGTTCTCGCTATTCCCGTTCATCTTCCGCAGAAATTGCAAACTGGGCCAAACAGGAGGTTAAAGGGACAGACTCTCCAAGTGGGGAGAGTGTTAGTAAAGCGTCTGGAATGTTGCACCCGAGTACCAGGGTACGAAAACTGAGACATATTTGAACACGTCTCCCGATCACATGGTTGATCATACTCTAGGTTCCACATGCATGTTTTAGCTGAAGGAAGAATACCTTAAACCTGGGTAGTTGAAACCCGTGGAATGGGTACCATGCAATATGACTTCAAAGGGTCTTCATTTGCTCACCGAACCTCTCCAATCCTATCACTGCTGCGTTTATGACCCTGTACACATGCTTGATTCTCTTTCGGAGACATAGCAATCCATACGTTTTAAGATACTTAAGAGTCAGGTACATTCTTAGGCGTTTAATATGCGGTGTTGAGTCCATTTCGTTGAGCAAGGAGTAGCTCTTGTCTATTCCATATTTGGCTTAAGGAACTTTATCTGTGCTCATTTCAATCTCTGGTTTTATGCAGCACCCCAACTCACCTTTACCCTTAAACAAGCATAAGTTGGTTTTCTAAATTTGAGACCCTGTTCTGTTCTGTAATTCGGTTCCTGTGTAGCCAAGTTTACATTCCGTGTATTACTGATATCTTATGATGTTTCTTTTTCTGTGTGACTTATTTCAGTTAGAATCATCGTACCTGAATCCACTCATTGTGCTGCTACGGGCCTGATGACATAGATTTCACTGCTGAGTGATACTGCATTGTACGTAAGTACCACAAGTTCTTTATCCATTTTTCACTTTCTGTGATATTGAACTTGTACGGTAAACGAGGTTCTTGTAAACAGAGGCGTCCCAAACATTGGGGTGGCTGTGTCTTTTTGATTTTAATTTCCCTAAGCTATAGGACCATAAGTGGAAGTGCCCTAGGCTCTGTTGCTTTGTTTTTTAGATGTTTCAGGAAACACCATACACTTCTCCCGAGTGTCAGTTGGCAGTTTACGTCCCGCCCATCAGCATAACAAGGCTTCCAGTTCTCCATGGCCTGTCCTGCCTTTCTGGATTTTACACTTTTTTCAGATGGCCCTTTTGACCGGGGGGAAGTGAGACTTCATTGTAGTGCAGATTTCCTTTGCAAGCTTGCTTGGTTGGCCAAAAAGGGCGTATGCGTTTTTTCCTGAATATATTCAGGAAAAAACGCATACGCCCTTTTTGGCCAAGTGCATCATTGTGGACGTTCTGCCTCTTTTCCTATGCTTTCAATGCAATTCCAGTCTACCTCCTGAAATCGGTTTCCTGCAATTCTGCCCCGCTTTCAAGTCCTCTTGGCAGCCTTACTTCAGTATATTTTTGGACGATAGCTGTCATTTATAACTCTGCAGGTTTGTGAATTACAGTGCCCCTGAGCTCCTTTCTTCAACTCGTTTTCTTGTGAGCTTGCCGCAACACCGCAGGATGGCTTCAGGCCCTAATCTGGTTCCGGCACGGCACGCTGAGCCTTTGGTTATTTCCTCTTCCTGGTGGGAAATGAGAGTTAAATTTGCCCGTCCAGACACCTCCAGCTAGTCTCTCATTGGTTCTCGCTATTCCTGTTCATCTTCCGCAGAAATTGCAAACTGGGCCAAACAGGAGGTTAAAGGGACTGACTCTCCAAGTCGGGAGAGTGTTAGTAAAGCGTCTGGAATGTTGCACCCGAGTACCAGGGTACGAAAACTGAGACATATTTGAACACGTCTCCCGATCACATGGTTGATCATACTCTAGGTTCCACATGCATGTTTTAGCTGAAGGAAGAATACCTTAAACCTGGGTAGTTGAAACCCGTGGAATGGGTACCATGCAATATGACTTCAAAGGGTCTTCATTTGCTCACCGAACCTCTCCAATCCTATCACTGCTGCGTTTATGTCCCTGTACACATGCTTGATTCTCTTTTGGAGACATAGCAATCCATACGTTTTAAGATACTTAAGAGTCAGGTACATTCTTAGGCGTTTAATATGCGGTGTTGAGTCCATTTCGTTGAGCAAGGAGTAGCTCTTGTCTATTCCATATTTGGCTTAAGGAACTTTATCTGTGCTCATTTCAATCTCTGGTTTTATGCAGCACCCCAACTCACCTTTACCCTTAAACAAGCATAAGTTGGTTTTCTAAATTTGAGACCCTGTTCTGTTCTGTAATTCAGTTCCTGTGTAGCCAAGTTTACATTCCGTGTATTACTGATATCTTATGATGTTTCTTTTTCTGTGTGACTTATTTCAGTTAGAATCATCGTACCTGAATCCACTCATTGTGCTGCTACGGGCCTGATGACATAGATTTCACTGCTGAGTGATACTGCATTGTACGTAAGTACCACAAGTTCTTTATCCATTTTTCACTTTCTGTGATATTGAACTTGTACGGTAAACGAGGTTCTTGTAAACAGAGGCGTCCCAAACATTGGGGTGGCTGTGTCTTTTTGATTTTAATTTCCCTAAGCTATAGGACCATAAGTGGAAGTGCCCTAGGCTCTGTTGCTTTGTTTTTTAGATGTTTCAGGAAACACCATACACTTTTCCCGAGTGTCTGTTGGCAGTTTACGTCCCGCCCATCAGCATAACAAGGCTCCCAGTTCTCCATGGCCTGTCCTGCCTTTCTGGATTTTACACTTTTTTCAGATGGCCCTTTTGACCGGGGGGAAGTGAGACTTCATTGTAGTGCAGATTTCCTTTGCAAGCTTGCTTGGTTGGCCAAAAAGGGCGTATGCGTTTTTTCCTGAATATATTCAGGAAAAAACGCATACGCCCTTTTTGGCCAAGTGCATCATTGTGGACGTTCTGCCTCTTTTCCTATGCTTTCAATGCAATTCCAGTCTACCTCCTGAAATCGGTTTCCTGCAATTCTGCCCCGCTTTCAAGTCCTCTTGGCAGCCTTACTTCAGTATATTTTTGGACGATAGCTGTCATTTATAACTCTGCAGGTTTGTGAATTACAGTGCCCCTGAGCTCCTTTCTTCAACTCGCTTTCTTGTGAGCTGGCCGCAACACCGCAGGATGGCTTCAGGCCCTAATCTGGTTCCGGCACGGCACGCTGAGCCTTTGGTTATTTCCTCTTCCTGGTGGGAAATGAGAGTTAAATTTGCCCGTCCAGACACCTCCAGCTAGTCTCTCATTGGTTCTCGCTATTCCTGTTCATCTTCCGCAGAAATTGCAAACTGGGCCAAACAGGAGGTTAAAGGGACAGACTCTCCAAGTGGGGAGAGTGTTAGTAAAGCGTCTGGAATGTTGCACCCGAGTACCAGGGTACGAAAACTGAGACATATTTGAACACGTCTCCCGATCACATGGTTGATCATACTCTAGGTTCCACATGCATGTTTTAGCTGAAGGAAGAATACCTTAAACCTGGGTAGTTGAAACCCGTGGAATGGGTACCATGCAATATGACTTCAAAGGGTCTTCATTTGCTCACCGAACCTCTCCAATCCTATCACTGCTGCGTTTATGTCCCTGTACACATGCTTGATTCTCTTTCGGAGACATAGCAATCCATACGTTTTAAGATACTTAAGAGTCAGGTACATTCTTAGGCGTTTAATATGCGGTGTTGAGTCCATTTCATTGAGCAAGGAGTAGCTCTTGTCTATTCCATATTTGGCTTAAGGAACTTTATCTGTGCTCATTTCAATCTCTGGTTTTATGCAGCACCCCAACTCACCTTTACCCTTAAACAAGCATAAGTTGGTTTTCTAAATTTGAGACCCTGTTCTGTTCTGTAATTCGGTTCCTGTGTAGCCAAGTTTACATTCCGTGTATTACTGATATCTTATGATGTTTCTTTTTCTGTGTGACTTATTTCAGTTAGAATCATCGTACCTGAATCCACTCATTGTGCTGCTACGGGCCTGATGACATAGATTTCACTGCTGAGTGATACTGCATTGTACGTAAGTACCACAAGTTCTTTATCCATTTTTCACTTTCTGTGATATTGAACTTGTACGGTAAACGAGGTTCTTGTAAACAGAGGCGTCCCAAACATTGGGGTGGCTGTGTCTTTTTGATTTTAATTTCCCTAAGCTATAGGACCATAAGTGGAAGTGCCCTAGGCTCTGTTGCTTTGTTTTTTAGATGTTTCAGGAAACACCATACACTTCTCCCGAGTGTCAGTTGGCAGTTTACATCCCGCCCATCAGCATAACAAGGCTCCCAGTTCTCCATGGCCTGTCCTGCCTTTCTGGATTTTACACTTTTTTCAGATGGCCCTTTTGACCGGGGGGAAGTGAGACTTCATTGTAGTGCAGATTTCCTTTGCAAGCTTGCTTGGTTGGCCAAAAAGGGCGTATGCGTTTTTTCCTGAATATATTCAGGAAAAAACGCATACGCCCTTTTTGGCCAAGTGCATCATTGTGGACGTTCTGCCTCTTTTCCTATGCTTTCAATGCAATTCCAGTCTACCTCCTGAAATCGGTTTCCTGCAATTCTGCCCCGCTTTCAAGTCCTCTTGGCAGCCTTACTTCAGTATATTTTTGGACGATAGCTGTCATTTATAACTCTGCAGGTTTGTGAATTACAGTGCCCCTGAGCTCCTTTCTTCAACTCGCTTTCTTGTGAGCTGGCCGCAACACCGCAGGATGGCTTCAGGCCCTAATCTGGTTCCGGCACGGCACGCTGAGCCTTTGGTTATTTCCTCTTCCTGGTGGGAAATGAGAGTTAAATTTGCCCGTCCAGACACCTCCAGCTAGTCTCTCATTGGTTCTCGCTATTCCTGTTCATCTTCCGCAGAAATTGCAAACTGGGCCAAACAGGAGGTTAAAGGGACTGACTCTCCAAGTGGGGAGAGTGTTAGTAAAGCGTCTGGAATGTTGCACCCGAGTACCAGGGTACGAAAACTGAGACATATTTGAACACGTCTCCCGATCACATGGTTGATCATACTCTAGGTTCCACATGCATGTTTTAGCTGAAGGAAGAATACCTTAAACCTGGGTAGTTGAAACCCGTGGAATGGGTACCATGCAATATGACTTCAAAGGGTCTTCATTTGCTCACCGAACCTCTCCAATCCTATCACTGCTGCGTTTATGTCCCTGTACACATGCTTGATTCTCTTTCGGAGACATAGCAATCCATACGTTTTAAGATACTTAAGAGTCAGGTACATTCTTAGGCGTTTAATATGCGGTGTTGAGTCCATTTCGTTGAGCAAGGAGTAGCTCTTGTCTATTCCATATTTGGCTTAAGGAACTTTATCTGTGCTCATTTCAATCTCTGGTTTTATGCAGCACCCCAACTCACCTTTACCCTTAAACAAGCATAAGTTGGTTTTCTAAATTTGAGACCCTGTTCTGTTCTGTAATTCAGTTCCTGTGTAGCCAAGTTTACATTCCGTGTATTACTGATATCTTATGATGTTTCTTTTTCTGTGTGACTTATTTCAGTTAGAATCATCGTACCTGAATCCACTCATTGTGCTGCTACGGGCCTGATGACATAGATTTCACTGCTGAGTGATACTGCATTGTACGTAAGTACCACAAGTTCTTTATCCATTTTTCACTTTCTGTGATATTGAACTTGTACGGTAAACGAGGTTCTTGTAAACAGAGGCGTCCCAAACATTGGGGTGGCTGTGTCTTTTTGATTTTAATTTCCCTAAGCTATAGGACCATAAGTGGAAGTGCCCTAGGCTCTGTTGCTTTGTTTTTTAGATGTTTCAGGAAACACCATACACTTCTCCCGAGTGTCTGTTGGCAGTTTACATCCCGCCCATCAGCATAACAAGACTCCCAGTTCTCCATGGCCTGTCCTGCCTTTCTGGATTTTACACTTTTTTCAGATGGCCCTTTTGACCGGGGGAAGTGAGACTTCATTGTAGTGCAGATTTCCTTTGCAAGCTTGCTTGGTTGGCCAAAAAGGGCGTATGCGTTTTTTCCTGAATATATTCAGGAAAAAACGCATACGCCCTTTTTGGCCAAGTGCATCATTGTGGACGTTCTGCCTCTTTTCCTATGCTTTCAATGCAATTCCAGTCTACCTCCTGAAATCGGTTTCCTGCAATTCTGCCCCGCTTTCAAGTCCTCTTGGCAGCCTTACTTCAGTATATTTTTGGACGATAGCTGTCATTTATAACTCTGCAGGTTTGTGAATTACAGTGCCCCTGAGCTCCTTTCTTCAACTCGCTTTCTTGTGAGCTGGCCGCAACACCGCAGGATGGCTTCAGGCCCTAATCTGGTTCCGGCACGGCACGCTGAGCCTTTGGTTATTTCCTCTTCCTGGTGGGAAATGAGAGTTAAATTTGCCCGTCCAGACACCTCCAGCTAGTCTCTCATTGGTTCTCGCTATTCCTGTTCATCTTCCGCAGAAATTGCAAACTGGGCCAAACAGGAGGTTAAAGGCGCTGACTCTCCAAGTGGGGAGAGTGTTAGTAAAGCGTCTGGAATGTTGCACCCGAGTACCAGGGTACGAAAACTGAGACATATTTGAACACGTCTCCCGATCACATGGTTGATCATACTCTAGGTTCCACATGCATGTTTTAGCTGAAGGAAGAATACCTTAAACCTGGGTAGTTGAAACCCGTGGAATGGGTACCATGCAATATGACTTCAAAGGGTCTTCATTTGCTCACCGAACCTCTCCAATCCTATCACTGCTGCGTTTATGTCCCTGTACACATGCTTGATTCTCTTTCGGAGACATAGCAATCCATAGGTTTTAAGATACTTAAGAGTCAGGTACATTCTTAGGCGTTTAATATGCGGTGTTGAGTCCATTTCGTTGAGCAAGGAGTAGCTCTTGTCTATTCCATATTTGGCTTAAGGAACTTTATCTGTGCTCATTTCAATCTCTGGTTTTATGCAGCACCCCAACTCACCTTTACCCTTAAACAAGCATAAGTTGGTTTTCTAAATTTGAGACCCTGTTCTGTTCTGTAATTCAGTTCCTGTGTAGCCAAGTTTACATTCCGTGTATTACTGATATCTTATGATGTTTCTTTTTCTGTGTGACTTATTTCAGTTAGAATCATCGTACCTGAATCCACTCATTGTGCTGCTACGGGCCTGATGACATAGATTTCACTGCTGAGTGATACTGCATTGTACGTAAGTACCACAAGTTCTTTATCCATTTTTCACTTTCTGTGATATTGAACTTGTACGGTAAACGAGGTTCTTGTAAACAGAGGCGTCCCAAACATTGGGGTGGCTGTGTCTTTTTGATTTTAATTTCCCTAAGCTATAGGACCATAAGTGGAAGTGCCCTAGGCTCTGTTGCTTTGTTTTTTAGATGTTTCAGGAAACACCATACACTTCTCCCGAGTGTCAGTTGGCAGTTTACATCCCGCCCATCAGCATAACAAGGCTCCCAGTTCTCCATGGCCTGTCCTGCCTTTCTGGATTTTACACTTTTTTCAGATGGCCCTTTTGACTGGGGGGAAGTGAGACTTCATTGTAGTGCAGATTTCCTTTGCAAGCTTGCTTGGTTGGCCAAAAAGGGCGTATGCGTTTTTTCCTGAATATATTCAGGAAAAAACGCATACGCCCTTTTTGGCCAAGTGCATCATTGTGGACGTTCTGCCTCTTTTCCTATGCTTTCAATGCAATTCCAGTCTACCTCCTGAAATCGGTTTCCTGCAATTCTGCCCCGCTTTCAAGTCCTCTTGGCAGCCTTACTTCAGTATATTTTTGGACGATAGCTGTCATTTATAACTCTGCAGGTTTGTGAATTACAGTGCCCCTGAGCTCCTTTCTTCAACTTGCTTTCTTGTGAGCTGGCCGCAACACCGCAGGATGGCTTCAGGCCCTAATCTGGTTCCGGCACGGCACGCTGAGCCTTTGGTTATTTCCTCTTCCTGGTGGGAAATGAGAGTTAAATTTGCCCGTCCAGACACCTCCAGCTAGTCTCTCATTGGTTCTCGCTATTCCTGTTCATCTTCCGCAGAAATTGCAAACTGGGCCAAACAGGAGGTTAAAGGGACTGACTCTCCAAGTGGGGAGAGTGTTAGTAAAGCGTCTGGAATGTTGCACCCGAGTACCAGGGTACGAAAACTGAGACATATTTGAACACGTCTCCCGATCACATGGTTGATCATACTCTAGGTTCCACATGCATGTTTTAGCTGAAGGAAGAATACCTTAAACCTGGGTAGTTGAAACCCGTGGAATGGGTACCATGCAATATGACTTCAAAGGGTCTTCATTTGCTCACCGAACCTCTCCAATCCTATCACTGCTGCGTTTATGTCCCTGTACACATGCTTGATTCTCTTTCGGAGACATAGCAATCCATACGTTTTAAGATACTTAAGAGTCAGGTACATTCTTAGGCGTTTAATATGCGGTGTTGAGTCCATTTCGTTGAGCAAGGAGTAGCTCTTGTCTATTCCATATTTGGCTTAAGGAACTTTATCTGTGCTCATTTCAATCTCTGGTTTTATGCAGCACCCCAACTCACCTTTACCCTTAAACAAGCATAAGTTGGTTTTCTAAATTTGAGACCCTGTTCTGTTCTGTAATTCAGTTCCTGTGTAGCCAAGTTTACATTCCGTGTATTACTGATATCTTATGATGTTTCTTTTTCTGTGTGACTTATTTCAGTTAGAATCATCGTACCTGAATCCACTCATTGTGCTGCTACGGGCCTGATGACATAGATTTCACTGCTGAGTGATACTGCATTGTACGTAAGTACCACAAGTTCTTTATCCATTTTTCACTTTCTGTGATATTGAACTTGTACGGTAAACGAGGTTCTTGTAAACAGAGGCGTCCCAAACATTGGGGTGGCTGTGTCTTTTTGATTTTAATTTCCCTAAGCTATAGGACCATAAGTGGAAGTGCCCTAGGCTCTGTTGCTTTGTTTTTTAGATGTTTCAGGAAACACCATACACTTCTCCCGAGTGTCTGTTGGCAGTTTACATCCCGCCCATCAGCATAACAAGGCTCCCAGTTCTCCATGGCCTGTCCTGCCTTTCTGGATTTTACACTTTTTTCAGATGGCCCTTTTGACCGGGGGGAAGTGAGACTTCATTGTAGTGCAGATTTCCTTTGCAAGCTTGCTTGGTTGGCCAAAAAGGGCGTATGCGTTTTTTCCTGAATATATTCAGGAAAAAACGCATACGCCCTTTTTGGCCAAGTGCATCATTGTGGACGTTCTGCCTCTTTTCCTATGCTTTCAATGCAATTCCAGTCTACCTCCTGAAATCGGTTTCCTGCAATTCTGCCCCGCTTTCAAGTCCTCTTGGCAGCCTTACTTCAGTATATTTTTGGACGATAGCTGTCATTTATAACTCTGCAGGTTTGTGAATTACAGTGCCCCTGAGCTCCTTTCTTCAACTCGCTTTCTTGTGAGCTGGCCGCAACACCGCAGGATGGCTTCAGGCCCTAATCTGGTTCCGGCACGGCACGCTGAGCCTTTGGTTATTTCCTCTTCCTGGTGGGAAATGAGAGTTAAATTTGCCCGTCCAGACACCTCCAGCTAGTCTCTCATTGGTTCTCGCTATTCCTGTTCATCTTCCGCAGAAATTGCAAACTGGGCCAAACAGGAGGTTAAAGGGACAGACTCTCCAAGTGGGGAGAGTGTTAGTAAAGCGTCTGGAATGTTGCACCCGAGTACCAGGGTACGAAAACTGAGACATATTTGAACACGTCTCCCGATCACATGGTTGATCATACTCTAGGTTCCACATGCATGTTTTAGCTGAAGGAAGAATACCTTAAACCTGGGTAGTTGAAACCCGTGGAATGGGTACCATGCAATATGACTTCAAAGGGTCTTCATTTGCTCACCGAACCTCTCCAATCCTATCACTGCTGCGTTTATGTCCCTGTACACATGCTTGATTCTCTTTCGGAGACATAGCAATCCATACGTTTTAAGATACTTAAGAGTCAGGTACATTCTTAGGCGTTTAATATGCGGTGTTGAGTCCATTTCATTGAGCAAGGAGTAGCTCTTGTCTATTCCATATTTGGCTTAAGGAACTTTATCTGTGCTCATTTCAATCTCTGGTTTTATGCAGCACCCCAACTCACCTTTACCCTTAAACAAGCATAAGTTGGTTTTCTAAATTTGAGACCCTGTTCTGTTCTGTAATTCAGTTCCTGTGTAGCCAAGTTTACATTCCGTGTATTACTGATATCTTATGATGTTTCTTTTTCTGTGTGACTTATTTCAGTTAGAATCATCGTACCTGAATCCACTCATTGTGCTGCTACGGGCCTGATGACATAGATTTCACTGCTGAGTGATACTGCATTGTACGTAAGTACCACAAGTTCTTTATCCATTTTTCACTTTCTGTGATATTGAACTTGTACGGTAAACGAGGTTCTTGTAAACAGAGGCGTCCCAAACATTGGGGTGGCTGTGTCTTTTTGATTTTAATTTCCCTAAGCTATAGGACCATAAGTGGAAGTGCCCTAGGCTCTGTTGCTTTGTTTTTTAGATGTTTCAGGAAACACCATACACTTCTCCCGAGTGTCAGTTGGCAGTTTACATCCCGCCCATCAGCATAACAAGGCTCCCAGTTCTCCATGGCCTGTCCTGCCTTTCTGGATTTTACACTTTTTTCAGATGGCCCTTTTGACCGGGGGGAAGTGAGACTTCATTGTAGTGCAGATTTCCTTTGCAAGCTTGCTTGGTTGGCCAAAAAGGGCGTATGCGTTTTTTCCTGAATATATTCAGGAAAAAACGCATACGCCCTTTTTGGCCAAGTGCATCATTGTGGACGTTCTGCCTCTTTTCCTATGCTTTCAATGCAATTCCAGTCTACCTCCTGAAATCGGTTTCCTGCAATTCTGCCCCGCTTTCAAGTCCTCTTGGCAGCCTTACTTCAGTATATTTTTGGACGATAGCTGTCATTTATAACTCTGCAGGTTTGTGAATTACAGTGCCCCTGAGCTCCTTTCTTCAACTCGCTTTCTTGTGAGCTGGCCGCAACACCGCAGGATGGCTTCAGGCCCTAATCTGGTTCCGGCACGGCACGCTGAGCCTTTGGTTATTTCCTCTTCCTGGTGGGAAATGAGAGTTAAATTTGCCCGTCCAGACACCTCCAGCTAGTCTCTCATTGGTTCTCGCTATTCCTGTTCATCTTCCGCAGAAATTGCAAACTGGGCCAAACAGGAGGTTAAAGGGACTGACTCTCCAAGTGGGGAGAGTGTTAGTAAAGCGTCTGGAATGTTGCACCCGAGTACCAGGGTACGAAAACTGAGACATATTTGAACACGTCTCCCGATCACATGGTTGATCATACTCTAGGTTCCACATGCATGTTTTAGCTGAAGGAAGAATACCTTAAACCTGGGTAGTTGAAACCCGTGGAATGGGTACCATGCAATATGACTTCAAAGGGTCTTCATTTGCTCACCGAACCTCTCCAATCCTATCACTGCTGCGTTTATGTCCCTGTACACATGCTTGATTCTCTTTCGGAGACATAGCAATCCATACGTTTTAAGATACTTAAGAGTCAGGTACATTCTTAGGCGTTTAATATGCGGTGTTGAGTCCATTTCGTTGAGCAAGGAGTAGCTCTTGTCTATTCCATATTTGGCTTAAGGAACTTTATCTGTGCTCATTTCAATCTCTGGTTTTATGCAGCACCCCAACTCACCTTTACCCTTAAACAAGCATAAGTTGGTTTTCTAAATTTGAGACCCTGTTCTGTTCTGTAATTCAGTTCCTGTGTAGCCAAGTTTACATTCCGTGTATTACTGATATCTTATGATGTTTCTTTTTCTGTGTGACTTATTTCAGTTAGAATCATCGTACCTGAATCCACTCATTGTGCTGCTACGGGCCTGATGACATAGATTTCACTGCTGAGTGATACTGCATTGTACGTAAGTACCACAAGTTCTTTATCCATTTTTCACTTTCTGTGATATTGAACTTGTACGGTAAACGAGGTTCTTGTAAACAGAGGCGTCCCAAACATTGGGGTGGCTGTGTCTTTTTGATTTTAATTTCCCTAAGCTATAGGACCATAAGTGGAAGTGCCCTAGGCTCTGTTGCTTTGTTTTTTAGATGTTTCAGGAAACACCATACACTTCTCCCGAGTGTCTGTTGGCAGTTTACATCCCGCCCATCAGCATAACAAGGCTCCCAGTTCTCCATGGCCTGTCCTGCCTTTCTGGATTTTACACTTTTTTCAGATGGCCCTTTTGACCGGGGGAAGTGAGACTTCATTGTAGTGCAGATTTCCTTTGCAAGCTTGCTTGGTTGGCCAAAAAGGGCGTATGCGTTTTTTCCTGAATATATTCAGGAAAAAACGCATACGCCCTTTTTGGCCAAGTGCATCATTGTGGACGTTCTGCCTCTTTTCCTATGCTTTCAATGCAATTCCAGTCTACCTCCTGAAATCGGTTTCCTGCAATTCTGCCCCGCTTTCAAGTCCTCTTGGCAGCCTTACTTCAGTATATTTTTGGACGATAGCTGTCATTTATAACTCTGCAGGTTTGTGAATTACAGTGCCCCTGAGCTCCTTTCTTCAACTCGCTTTCTTGTGAGCTGGCCGCAACACCGCAGGATGGCTTCAGGCCCTAATCTGGTTCCGGCACGGCACGCTGAGCCTTTGGTTATTTCCTCTTCCTGGTGGGAAATGAGAGTTAAATTTGCCCGTCCAGACACCTCCAGCTAGTCTCTCATTGGTTCTCGCTATTCCTGTTCATCTTCCGCAGAAATTGCAAACTGGGCCAAACAGGAGGTTAAAGGCGCTGACTCTCCAAGTGGGGAGAGTGTTAGTAAAGCGTCTGGAATGTTGCACCCGAGTACCAGGGTACGAAAACTGAGACATATTTGAACACGTCTCCCGATCACATGGTTGATCATACTCTAGGTTCCACATGCATGTTTTAGCTGAAGGAAGAATACCTTAAACCTGGGTAGTTGAAACCCGTGGAATGGGTACCATGCAATATGACTTCAAAGGGTCTTCATTTGCTCACCGAACCTCTCCAATCCTATCACTGCTGCGTTTATGTCCCTGTACACATGCTTGATTCTCTTTCGGAGACATAGCAATCCATAGGTTTTAAGATACTTAAGAGTCAGGTACATTCTTAGGCGTTTAATATGCGGTGTTGAGTCCATTTCGTTGAGCAAGGAGTAGCTCTTGTCTATTCCATATTTGGCTTAAGGAACTTTATCTGTGCTCATTTCAATCTCTGGTTTTATGCAGCACCCCAACTCACCTTTACCCTTAAACAAGCATAAGTTGGTTTTCTAAATTTGAGACCCTGTTCTGTTCTGTAATTCAGTTCCTGTGTAGCCAAGTTTACATTCCGTGTATTACTGATATCTTATGATGTTTCTTTTTCTGTGTGACTTATTTCAGTTAGAATCATCGTACCTGAATCCACTCATTGTGCTGCTACGGGCCTGATGACATAGATTTCACTGCTGAGTGATACTGCATTGTACGTAAGTACCACAAGTTCTTTATCCATTTTTCACTTTCTGTGATATTGAACTTGTACGGTAAACGAGGTTCTTGTAAACAGAGGCGTCCCAAACATTGGGGTGGCTGTGTCTTTTTGATTTTAATTTCCCTAAGCTATAGGACCATAAGTGGAAGTGCCCTAGGCTCTGTTGCTTTGTTTTTTAGATGTTTCAGGAAACACCATACACTTCTCCCGAGTGTCAGTTGGCAGTTTACATCCCGCCCATCAGCATAACAAGGCTCCCAGTTCTCCATGGCCTGTCCTGCCTTTCTGGATTTTACACTTTTTTCAGATGGCCCTTTTGACTGGGGGGAAGTGAGACTTCATTGTAGTGCAGATTTCCTTTGCAAGCTTGCTTGGTTGGCCAAAAAGGGCGTATGCGTTTTTTCCTGAATATATTCAGGAAAAAACGCATACGCCCTTTTTGGCCAAGTGCATCATTGTGGACGTTCTGCCTCTTTTCCTATGCTTTCAATGCAATTCCAGTCTACCTCCTGAAATCGGTTTCCTGCAATTCTGCCCCGCTTTCAAGTCCTCTTGGCAGCCTTACTTCAGTATATTTTTGGACGATAGCTGTCATTTATAACTCTGCAGGTTTGTGAATTACAGTGCCCCTGAGCTCCTTTCTTCAACTTGCTTTCTTGTGAGCTGGCCGCAACACCGCAGGATGGCTTCAGGCCCTAATCTGGTTCCGGCACGGCACGCTGAGCCTTTGGTTATTTCCTCTTCCTGGTGGGAAATGAGAGTTAAATTTGCCCGTCCAGACACCTCCAGCTAGTCTCTCATTGGTTCTCGCTATTCCTGTTCATCTTCCGCAGAAATTGCAAACTGGGCCAAACAGGAGGTTAAAGGGACTGACTCTCCAAGTGGGGAGAGTGTTAGTAAAGCGTCTGGAATGTTGCACCCGAGTACCAGGGTACGAAAACTGAGACATATTTGAACACGTCTCCCGATCACATGGTTGATCATACTCTAGGTTCCACATGCATGTTTTAGCTGAAGGAAGAATACCTTAAACCTGGGTAGTTGAAACCCGTGGAATGGGTACCATGCAATATGACTTCAAAGGGTCTTCATTTGCTCACCGAACCTCTCCAATCCTATCACTGCTGCGTTTATGTCCCTGTACACATGCTTGATTCTCTTTCGGAGACATAGCAATCCATACGTTTTAAGATACTTAAGAGTCAGGTACATTCTTAGGCGTTTAATATGCGGTGTTGAGTCCATTTCGTTGAGCAAGGAGTAGCTCTTGTCTATTCCATATTTGGCTTAAGGAACTTTATCTGTGCTCATTTCAATCTCTGGTTTTATGCAGCACCCCAACTCACCTTTACCCTTAAACAAGCATAAGTTGGTTTTCTAAATTTGAGACCCTGTTCTGTTCTGTAATTCAGTTCCTGTGTAGCCAAGTTTACATTCCGTGTATTACTGATATCTTATGATGTTTCTTTTTCTGTGTGACTTATTTCAGTTAGAATCATCGTACCTGAATCCACTCATTGTGCTGCTACGGGCCTGATGACATAGATTTCACTGCTGAGTGATACTGCATTGTACGTAAGTACCACAAGTTCTTTATCCATTTTTCACTTTCTGTGATATTGAACTTGTACGGTAAACGAGGTTCTTGTAAACAGAGGCGTCCCAAACATTGGGGTGGCTGTGTCTTTTTGATTTTAATTTCCCTAAGCTATAGGACCATAAGTGGAAGTGCCCTAGGCTCTGTTGCTTTGTTTTTTAGATGTTTCAGGAAACACCATACACTTCTCCCGAGTGTCTGTTGGCAGTTTACATCCCGCCCATCAGCATAACAAGGCTCCCAGTTCTCCATGGCCTGTCCTGCCTTTCTGGATTTTACACTTTTTTCAGATGGCCCTTTTGACCGGGGGAAGTGAGACTTCATTGTAGTGCAGATTTCCTTTGCAAGCTTGCTTGGTTGGCCAAAAAGGGCGTATGCGTTTTTTCCTGAATATATTCAGGAAAAAACGCATACGCCCTTTTTGGCCAAGTGCATCATTGTGGACGTTCTGCCTCTTTTCCTATGCTTTCAATGCAATTCCAGTCTACCTCCTGAAATCGGTTTCCTGCAATTCTGCCCCGCTTTCAAGTCCTCTTGGCAGCCTTACTTCAGTATATTTTTGGACGATAGCTGTCATTTATAACTCTGCAGGTTTGTGAATTACAGTGCCCCTGAGCTCCTTTCTTCAACTCGCTTTCTTGTGAGCTGGCCGCAACACCGCAGGATGGCTTCAGGCCCTAATCTGGTTCCGGCACGGCACGCTGAGCCTTTGGTTATTTCCTCTTCCTGGTGGGAAATGAGAGTTAAATTTGCCCGTCCAGACACCTCCAGCTAGTCTCTCATTGGTTCTCGCTATTCCTGTTCATCTTCCGCAGAAATTGCAAACTGGGCCAAACAGGAGGTTAAAGGCGCTGACTCTCCAAGTGGGGAGAGTGTTAGTAAAGCGTCTGGAATGTTGCACCCGAGTACCAGGGTACGAAAACTGAGACATATTTGAACACGTCTCCCGATCACATGGTTGATCATACTCTAGGTTCCACATGCATGTTTTAGCTGAAGGAAGAATACCTTAAACCTGGGTAGTTGAAACCCGTGGAATGGGTACCATGCAATATGACTTCAAAGGGTCTTCATTTGCTCACCGAACCTCTCCAATCCTATCACTGCTGCGTTTATGTCCCTGTACACATGCTTGATTCTCTTTCGGAGACATAGCAATCCATAGGTTTTAAGATACTTAAGAGTCAGGTACATTCTTAGGCGTTTAATATGCGGTGTTGAGTCCATTTCGTTGAGCAAGGAGTAGCTCTTGTCTATTCCATATTTGGCTTAAGGAACTTTATCTGTGCTCATTTCAATCTCTGGTTTTATGCAGCACCCCAACTCACCTTTACCCTTAAACAAGCATAAGTTGGTTTTCTAAATTTGAGACCCTGTTCTGTTCTGTAATTCAGTTCCTGTGTAGCCAAGTTTACATTCCGTGTATTACTGATATCTTATGATGTTTCTTTTTCTGTGTGACTTATTTCAGTTAGAATCATCGTACCTGAATCCACTCATTGTGCTGCTACGGGCCTGATGACATAGATTTCACTGCTGAGTGATACTGCATTGTACGTAAGTACCACAAGTTCTTTATCCATTTTTCACTTTCTGTGATATTGAACTTGTACGGTAAACGAGGTTCTTGTAAACAGAGGCGTCCCAAACATTGGGGTGGCTGTGTCTTTTTGATTTTAATTTCCCTAAGCTATAGGACCATAAGTGGAAGTGCCCTAGGCTCTGTTGCTTTGTTTTTTAGATGTTTCAGGAAACACCATACACTTCTCCCGAGTGTCAGTTGGCAGTTTACATCCCGCCCATCAGCATATCAAGGCTCCCAGTTCTCCATGGCCTGTCCTGCCTTTCTGGATTTTACACTTTTTTCAGATGGCCCTTTTGACTGGGGGGAAGTGAGACTTCATTGTAGTGCAGATTTCCTTTGCAAGCTTGCTTGGTTGGCCAAAAAGGGCGTATGCGTTTTTTCCTGAATATATTCAGGAAAAAACGCATACGCCCTTTTTGGCCAAGTGCATCATTGTGGACGTTCTGCCTCTTTTCCTATGCTTTCAATGCAATTCCAGTCTACCTCCTGAAATCGGTTTCCTGCAATTCTGCCCCGCTTTCAAGTCCTCTTGGCAGCCTTACTTCAGTATATTTTTGGACGATAGCTGTCATTTATAACTCTGCAGGTTTGTGAATTACAGTGCCCCTGAGCTCCTTTCTTCAACTCGCTTTCTTGTGAGCTGGCCGCAACACCGCAGGATGGCTTCAGGCCCTAATCTGGTTCCGGCACGGCACGCTGAGCCTTTGGTTATTTCCTCTTCCTGGTGGGAAATGAGAGTTAAATTTGCCCGTCCAGACACCTCCAGCTAGTCTCTCATTGGTTCTCGCTATTCCTGTTCATCTTCCGCAGAAATTGCAAACTGGGCCAAACAGGAGGTTAAAGGGACTGACTCTCCAAGTTGGGAGAGTGTTAGTAAAGCGTCTGGAATGTTGCACCCGAGTACCAGGGTACGAAAACTGAGACATATTTGAACACGTCTCCTGATCACATGGTTGATCATACTCTAGGTTCCACATGCATGTTTTAGCTGAAGGAAGAATACCTTAAACCTGGGTAGTTGAAACCCGTGGCATGGGTACCATGCAATATGACTTCAAAGGGTCTTCATTTGCTCACCGAACCTCTCCAATCCTATCACTGCTGCGTTTATGTCCCTGTACACATGCTTGATTCTCTTTCGGAGACATAGCAATCCATAGGTTTTAAGGTACTTAAGAGTCAGGTACATTCTTAGGCGTTTAATATGCGGTGTTGAGTCCATTTCGTTGAGCAAGGAGTAGCTCTTGTCTATTCCATATTTGGCTTAAGGAACTTTATCTGTGCTCATTTCAATCTCTGGTTTTATGCAGCACCCCAACTCACCTTTACCCTTAAACAAGCATAAGTTGGTTTTCTAAATTTGAGACCCTGTTCTGTTCTGTAATTCAGTTCCTGTGTAGCCAAGTTTACATTCCGTGTATTACTGATATCTTATGATGTTTCTTTTTCTGTGTGACTTATTTCAGTTAGAATCATCGTACCTGAATCCACTCATTGTGCTGCTACGGGCCTGATGACATAGATTTCACTGCTGAGTGATACTGCATTGTACGTAAGTACCACAAGTTCTTTATCCATTTTTCACTTTCTGTGATATTGAACTTGTACGGTAAACGAGGTTCTTGTAAACAGAGGCGTCCCAAACATTGGGGTGGCTGTGTCTTTTTGATTTTAATTTCCCTAAGCTATAGGACCATAAGTGGAAGTGCCCTAGGCTCTGTTGCTTTGTTTTTTAGATGTTTCAGGAAACACCATACACTTCTCCCGAGTGTCTGTTGGCAGTTTACATCCCGCCCATCAGCATAACAAGGCTCCCAGTTCTCCATGGCCTGTCCTGCCTTTCTGGATTTTACACTTTTTTCAGATGGCCCTTTTGACCGGGGGGAAGTGAGACTTCATTGTAGTGCAGATTTCCTTTGCAAGCTTGCTTGGTTGGCCAAAAAGGGCGTATGCGTTTTTTCCTGAATATATTCAGGAAAAAACGCATACGCCCTTTTTGGCCAAGTGCATCATTGTGGACGTTCTGCCTCTTTTCCTATGCTTTCAATGCAATTCCAGTCTACCTCCTGAAATCGGTTTCCTGCAATTCTGCCCCGCTTTCAAGTCCTCTTGGCAGCCTTACTTCAGTATATTTTTGGACGATAGCTGTCATTTATAACTCTGCAGGTTTGTGAATTACAGTGCCCCTGAGCTCCTTTCTTCAACTCGCTTTCTTGTGAGCCGGCCGCAACACCGCAGGATGGCTTCAGGCCCTAATCTGGTTCCGGCACGGCACGCTGAGCCTTTGGTTATTTCCTCTTCCTGGTGGGAAATGGGAGTTAAATTTGCCCGTCCAGACACCTCCAGCTAGTCTCTCATTGGTTCTCGCTATTCCTGTTCATCTTCCGCAGAAATTGCAAACTGGGCCAAACAGGAGGTTAAAGGCGCTGACTCTCCAAGTGGGGAGAGTGTTAGTAAAGCGTCTGGAATGTTGCACCCGAGTACCAGGGTACGAAAACTGAGACATATTTGAACACGTCTCCCGATCACATGGTTGATCATACTCTAGGTTCCACATGCATGTTTTAGCTGAAGGAAGAATACCTTAAACCTGGGTAGTTGAAACCCGTGGAATGGGTACCATGCAATATGACTTCAAAGGGTCTTCATTTGCTCACCGAACCTCTCCAATCCTATCACTGCTGCGTTTATGTCCCTGTACACATGCTTGATTCTCTTTCGGAGACATAGCAATCCATAGGTTTTAAGATACTTAAGAGTCAGGTACATTCTTAGGCGTTTAATATGCGGTGTTGAGTCCATTTCGTTGAGCAAGGAGTAGCTCTTGTCTATTCCATATTTGGCTTAAGGAACTTTATCTGTGCTCATTTCAATCTCTGGTTTTATGCAGCACCCCAACTCACCTTTACCCTTAAACAAGCATAAGTTGGTTTTCTAAATTTGAGACCCTGTTCTGTTCTGTAATTCAGTTCCTGTGTAGCCAAGTTTACATTCCGTGTATTACTGATATCTTATGATGTTTCTTTTTCTGTGTGACTTATTTCAGTTAGAATCATCGTACCTGAATCCACTCATTGTGCTGCTACGGGCCTGATGACATAGATTTCACTGCTGAGTGATACTGCATTGTACGTAAGTACCACAAGTTCTTTATCCATTTTTCACTTTCTGTGATATTGAACTTGTACGGTAAACGAGGTTCTTGTAAACAGAGGCGTCCCAAACATTGGGGTGGCTGTGTCTTTTTGATTTTAATTTCCCTAAGCTATAGGACCATAAGTGGAAGTGCCCTAGGCTCTGTTGCTTTGTTTTTTAGATGTTTCAGGAAACACCATACACTTCTCCCGAGTGTCTGTTGGCAATTTACATCCCGCCCATCAGCATAACAAGGCTCCCAGTTCTCCATGGCCTGTCCTGCCTTTCTGGATTTTACACTTTTTTCAGATGGCCCTTTTGACCGGGGGCGGGGGGGGGAAGTGAGACTTCATTGTAGTGCAGATTTCCTTTGCAAGCTTGCTTGGTTGGCCAAAAAGGGCGTATGCGTTTTTTTCCTGAATATATTCAGGAAAAAAACGCATACGCCCTTTTTGGCCAAGTGCATCATTGTGGACGTTCTGCCTCTTTTCCTATGCTTTCAATGCAATTCCAGTCTACCTCCTGAAATCGGTTTCCTGCAATTCTGCCCCGCTTTCAAGTCCTCTTGGCAGCCTTACTTCAGTATATTTTTGGACGATAGTTGTCATTTATAACTCTGCAGGTTTGTGAATTACAGTGCCCCTGAGCTCCTTTCTTCAACTCGTTTTCTTGTGAGCTGGCCGCAACACCGCAGGATGGCTTCAGGCCCTAATCTGGTTCCGGCACGGCACGCTGAGCCTTTGGTTATTTCCTCTTCCTGGTGGGAAATGAGAGTTAATTTGCCCGTCCAGACACCTTCAGCTAGTCTCTCATTGGTTCTCGCTATTCCTGTTCATCTTCCGCAGAAATTGCAAACTGGGCCAAACAGGAGGTTAAAGGGACTGACTCTCCAAGTCGGGAGAGTGTTAGTAAAGCGTCTGGAATGTTGCACCCGAGTACCAGGGTACGAAAACTGAGACATATTTGAACACGTCTCCCGATCACATGGTTGATCATACTCTAGGTTCCACATGCATGTTTTAGCTGAAGGAAGAATACCTTAAACCTGGGTAGTTGAAACCCGTGGAATGGGTACCATGCAATATGACTTCAAAGGGTCTTCATTTGCTCACCGAACCTCTCCAATCCTATCACTGCTGCGTTTATGTCCCTGTACACATGCTTGATTCTCTTTCGGAGACATAGCAATCCATAGGTTTTAAGATACTTAAGAGTCAGGTACATTCTTAGGCGTTTAATATGGGGTGTTGAGTCCATTTCGTTGAGCAAAGAGTAGCTCTTGTCTATTCCATATTTGGCTTAAGGAACTTTATCTGTGCTCATTTCAATCTCTGGTTTTATGCAGCACCCCAACTCACCTTTACCCTTAAACAAGCATAAGTTGGTTTTCTAAATTTGAGACCCTGTTCTGTTCTGTAATTCGGTTCCTGTGTAGCCAAGTTTACATTCCGTGTATTACTGATATCTTATGATGTTTCTTTTTCTGTGTGACTTATTTCAGTTAGAATCATCGTACCTGAATCCACTCATTGTGCTGCTACGGGCCTGATGACATAGATTTCACTGCTGAGTGATACTGCATTGTACGTAAGTACCACAAGTTCTTTATCCATTTTTCACTTTCTGTGATATTGAACTTGTACGGTAAACGAGGTTCTTGTAAACAGAGGCGTCCCAAACATTGGGGTGGCTGTGTCTTTTTGATTTTAATTTCCCTAAGCTATAGGACCATAAGTGGAAGTGCCCTAGGCTCTGTTGCTTTGTTTTTTAGATGTTTCAGGAAACACCATACACTTCTCCCGAGTGTCTGTTGGCAATTTACGTCCCGCCCATCAGCATAACAAGGCTCCCAGTTCTCCATGGCCTGTCCTGCCTTTCTGGATTTTACACTTTTTTCAGATGGCCCTTTTGACCGGGGGGAAGTGAGACTTCATTGTAGTGCAGATTTCCTTTGCAAGCTTGCTTGGTTGGCCAAAAAGGGCGTATGCGTTTTTTCCTGAATATATTCAGGAAAAAACGCATACGCCCTTTCTGGCCAAGTGCATCATTGTGGACGTTCTGCCTCTTTTCCTATGCTTTCAATGCAATTCCAGTCTACCTCCTGAAATCGGTTTCCTGCAATTCTGCCCCGCTTTCAAGTCCTCTTGGCAGCCTTACTTCAGTATATTTTTGGACGATAGCTGTCATTTATAACTCTGCAGGTTTGTGAATTACAGTGCCCCTGAGCTCCTTTCTTCAACTCGCTTTCTTGTGAGCTGGCCGCAACACCGCAGGATGGCTTCAGGCCCTAATCTGGTTCCGGCACGGCACGCTGAGCCTTTGGTTATTTCCTCTTCCTGGTGGGAAATGAGAGTTAAATTTGCCCGTCCAGACACCTCCAGCTAGTCTCTCATTGGTTCTCGCTATTCCTGTTCATCTTCCGCAGAAATTGCAAACTGGGCCAAACAGGAGGTTAAAGGCGCTGACTCTCCAAGTGGGGAGAGTGTTAGTAAAGCGTCTGGAATGTTGCACCCGAGTACCAGGGTACGAAAACTGAGACATATTTGAACACGTCTCCCGATCACATGGTTGATCATACTCTAGGTTCCACATGCATGTTTTAGCTGAAGGAAGAATACCTTAAACCTGGGTAGTTGAAACCCGTGGAATGGGTACCATGCAATATGACTTCAAAGGGTCTTCATTTGCTCACCGAACCTCTCCAATCCTATCACTGCTGCGTTTATGTCCCTGTACACATGCTTGATTCTCTTTCGGAGACATAGCAATCCATAGGTTTTAAGATACTTAAGAGTCAGGTACATTCTTAGGCGTTTAATATGGGGTGTTGAGTCCATTTCGTTGAGCAAAGAGTAGCTCTTGTCTATTCCATATTTGGCTTAAGGAACTTTATCTGTGCTCATTTCAATCTCTGGTTTTATGCAGCACCCCAACTCACCTTTACCCTTAAACAAGCATAAGTTGGTTTTCTAAATTGGAGACCCTGTTCTGTTCTGTAATTCAGTTCCTGTGTAGCCAAGTTTACATTCCGTGTATTACTGATATCTTATGATGTTTCTTTTTCTGTGTGACTTATTTCAGTTAGAATCATCGTACCTGAATCCACTCATTGTGCTGCTACGGGCCTGATGACATAGATTTCACTGCTGAGTGATACTGCATTGTACGTAAGTACCACAAGTTCTTTATCCATTTTTCACTTTCTGTGATATTGAACTTGTACGGTAAACGAGGTTCTTGTAAACAGAGGCGTCCCAAACATTGGGGTGGCTGTGTCTTTTTGATTTTAATTTCCCTAAGCTATAGGACCATAAGTGGAAGTGCCCTAGGCTCTGTTGCTTTGTTTTTTAGATGTTTCAGGAAACACCATACACTTCTCCCGAGTGTCTGTTGGCAATTTACGTCCCGCCCATCAGCATAACAAGGCTCCCAGTTCTCCATGGCCTGTCCTGCCTTTCTGGATTTTACACTTTTTTCAGATGGCCCTTTTGACCGGGGGGAAGTGAGACTTCATTGTAGTGCAGATTTCCTTTGCAAGCTTGCTTGGTTGGCCAAAAAGGGCGTATGCGTTTTTTCCTGAATATATTCAGGAAAAAACGCATACGCCCTTTCTGGCCAAGTGCATCATTGTGGACGTTCTGCCTCTTTTCCTATGCTTTCAATGCAATTCCAGTCTACCTCCTGAAATCGGTTTCCTGCAATTCTGCCCCGCTTTCAAGTCCTCTTGGCAGCCTTACTTCAGTATATTTTTGGACGATAGTTGTCATTTATAACTCTGCAGGTTTGTGAATTACAGTGCCCCTGAGCTCCTTTCTTCAACTCGTTTTCTTGTGAGCTGGCCGCAACACCGCAGGATGGCTTCAGGCCCTAATCTGGTTCCGGCACGGCACGCTGAGCCTTTGGTTATTTCCTCTTCCTGGTGGGAAATGAGAGTTAAATTTGCCCGTCCAGACACCTCCAGCTAGTCTCTCATTGGTTCTCGCTATTCCTGTTCATCTTCCGCAGAAATTGCAAACTGGGCCAAACAGGAGGTTAAAGGGACTGACTCTCCAAGTCGGGAGAGTGTTAGTAAAGCGTCTGGAATGTTGCACCCGAGTACCAGGGTACGAAAACTGAGACATATTTGAACATGTCTCCCGATCACATGGTTGATCATACTCTAGGTTCCACATGCATGTTTTAGCTGAAGGAAGAATACCTTAAACCTGGGTAGTTGAAACCCGTGGAATGGGTACCATGCAATATGACTTCAAAGGGTCTTCATTTGCTCACCAAACCTCTCCAATCCTATCACTGCTGCGTTTATGTCCCTGTACACATGCTTGATTCTCTTTCGGAGACATAGCAATCCATAGGTTTTAAGATACTTAAGAGTCAGGTACATTCTTAGGCGTTTAATATGCGGTGTTGAGTCCATTTCGTTGAGCAAGGAGTAGCTCTTGTCTATTCCATATTTGGCTTAAGGAACTTTATCTGTGCTCATTTCAATCTCTGGTTTTATGCAGCACCCCAACTCACCTTTACCCTTAAACAAGCATAAGTTGGTTTTCTAAATTTGAGACCCTGTTCTGTTCTGTAATTCAGTTCCTGTGTAGCCAAGTTTACCTTCCGTGTATTACTGATATCTTATGATGTTTCTTTTTCTGTGTGACTTATTTCAGTTAGAATCATCGTACCTGAATCCACTCATTGTGCTGCTACGGGCCTGATGACATAGATTTCACTGCTGAGTGATACTGCATTGTACGTAAGTACCACAAGTTCTTTATCCATTTTTCACTTTCTGTGATATTGAACTTGTACGGTAAACGAGGTTCTTGTAAACAGAGGCGTCCCAAACATTGGGGTGGCTGTATCTTTTTGATTTTAATTTCCCTAAGCTATAGAACCATAAGTGGAAGTGCCCTAGGCTCTGTTGCTTTGTTTTTTAGATGTTTCAGGAAACACCATACACTTCTCCCGAGTGTCTGTTGGCAGTTTACATCCCGCCCATCAGCATAACAAGGCTCCCAGTTCTCCATGGCCTGTCCTGCCTTTCTGGATTTTACACTTTTATCAGATGGCCCTTTTGACCGGGGGGAAGTCAGACTTCATTGTAGTGCAGATTTCCTTTGCAAGCTTGCTTGGTTGGCCAAAAAGGGCGTATGCGTTTTTTCCTGAATATATTCAGGAAAAAACGCATACGCCCTTTTTGGCCAAGTGCATCATTGTGGACGTTCTGCCTCTTTTCCTATGCTTTCAATGCAATTCCAGTCTACCTCCTGAAATCGGTTTCCTGCAATTCTGCCCCGCTTTCAAGTCCTCTTGGCAGCCTTACTTCAGTATATTTTTGGACGATAGTTGTCATTTATAACTCTGCAGGTTTGTGAATTACAGTGCCCCTGAGCTCCTTTCTTCAACTCGTTTTCTTGTGAGCTGGCCGCAACACCGCAGGATGGCTTCAGGCCCTAATCTGGTTCCGGCACGGCACGCTGAGCCTTTGGTTATTTCCTCTTCCTGGTGGGAAATGAGAGTTAAATTTGCCCGTCCAGACACCTCCAGCTAGTCTCTCATTGGTTCTCGCTATTCCTGTTCATCTTCCGCAGAAATTGCAAACTGGGCCAAACAGGAGGTTAAAGGGACTGACTCTCCAAGTCGGGAGAGTGTTAGTAAAGCGTCTGGAATGTTGCACCCGAGTACCAGGGTACGAAAACTGAGACATATTTGAACACGTCTCCCGATCACATGGTTGATCATACTCTAGGTTCCACATGCATGTTTTAGCTGAAGGAAGAATACCTTAAACCTGGGTAGTTGAAACCCGTGGAATGGGTACCATGCAATATGACTTCAAAGGGTCTTCATTTGCTCACCAAACCTCTCCAATCCTATCACTGCTGCGTTTATGTCCCTGTACACATGCTTGATTCTCTTTCGGAGACATAGCAATCCATAGGTTTTAAGATACTTAAGAGTCAGGTACATTCTTAGGCGTTTAATATGCGGTGTTGAGTCCATTTCGTTGAGCAAGGAGTAGCTCTTGTCTATTCCATATTTGGCTTAAGGAACTTTATCTGTGCTCATTTCAATCTCTGGTTTTATGCAGCACCCCAACTCACCTTTACCCTTAAACAAGCATAAGTTGGTTTTCTAAATTTGAGACCCTGTTCTGTTCTGTAATTCAGTTCCTGTGTAGCCAAGTTTACATTCCATGTATTACTGATATCTTATGATGTTTCTTTTTCTGTGTGACTTATTTCAGTTAGAATCATCGTACCTGAATCCACTCATTGTGCTGCTACGGGCCTGATGACATAGATTTCACTGCTGAGTGATACTGCATTGTACGTAAGTACCACAAGTTCTTTATCCATTTTTCACTTTCTGTGATATTGAACTTGTACGGTAAACGAGGTTCTTGTAAACAGAGGCGTCCCAAACATTGGGGTGGCTGTATCTTTTTGATTTTAATTTCCCTAAGCTTAGAACCATAAGTGGAAGTGCCCTAGGCTCTGTTGCTTTGTTTTTTAGATGTTTCAGGAAACACCATACACTTCTCCCGAGTGTCTGTTGGCAGTTTACATCCCGCCCATCAGCATAACAAGGCTCCCAGTTCTCCATGGCCTGTCCTGCCTTTCTGGATTTTACACTTTTATCAGATGGCCCTTTTGACCGGGGGGAAGTCAGACTTCATTGTAGTGCAGATTTCCTTTGCAAGCTTGCTTGGTTGGCCAAAAAGGGCGTATGCGTTTTTTCCTGAATATATTCAGGAAAAAACGCATACGCCCTTTTTGGCCAAGTGCATCATTGTGGACGTTCTGCCTCTTTTCCTATGCTTTCAATGCAATTCCAGTCTACCTCCTGAAATCGGTTTCCTGCAATTCTGCCCCGCTTTCAAGTCCTCTTGGCAGCCTTACTTCAGTATATTTTTGGACGATAGTTGTCATGTATAACTCTGCAGGTTTGTGAATTACAGTGCCCCTGAGCTCCTTTCTTCAACTCGTTTTCTTGTGAGCTGGCCGCAACACCGCAGGATGGCTTCAGGCCCTAATCTGGTTCCGGCACGGCACGCTGAGCCTTTGGTTATTTCCTCTTCCTGGTGGGAAATGAGAGTTAAATTTGCCCGTCCAGACACCTCCAGCTAGTCTCTCATTGGTTCTCGCTATTCCTGTTCATCTTCCGCAGAAATTGCAAACTGGGCCAAACAGGAGGTTAAAGGGACTGACTCTCCAAGTCGGGAGAGTGTTAGTAAAGCGTCTGGAATGTTGCACCCGAGTACCAGGGTACGAAAACTGAGACATATTTGAACACGTCTCCCGATCACATGGTTGATCATACTCTAGGTTCCACATGCATGTTTTAGCTGAAGGAAGAATACCTTAAACCTGGGTAGTTGAAACCCGTGGAATGGGTACCATGCAATATGACTTCAAAGGGTCTTCATTTGCTCACCGAACCTCTCCAATCCTATCACTGCTGCGTTTATGTCCCTGTACACATGCTTGATTCTCTTTCGGAGACATAGCAATCCATAGGTTTTAAGATACTTAAGAGTCAGGTACATTCTTAGGCGTTTAATATGGGGTGTTGAGTCCATTTCGTTGAGCAAGGAGTAGCTCTTGTCTATTCCATATTTGGCTTAAGGAACTTTATCTGTGCTCATTTCAATCTCTGGTTTTATGCAGCACCCCAACTCACCTTTACCCTTAAACAAGCATAAGTTGGTTTTCTAAATTTGAGACCCTGTTCTGTTCTGTAATTCAGTTCCTGTGTAGCCAAGTTTACATTCCGTGTATTACTGATATCTTATGATGTTTCTTTTTCTGTGTGACTTATTTCAGTTAGAATCATCGTACCTGAATCCACTCATTGTGCTGCTACGGGCCTGATGACATAGATTTCACTGCTGAGTGATACTGCATTGTACGTAAGTACCACAAGTTCTTTATCCATTTTTCACTTTCTGTGATATTGAACTTGTACGGTAAACGAGGTTCTTGTAAACAGAGGCGTCCCAAACATTGGGGTGGCTGTATCTTTTTGATTTTAATTTCCCTAAGCTATAGAACCATAAGTGGAAGTGCCCTAGGCTCTGTTGCTTTGTTTTTTAGATGTTTCAGGAAACACCATACACTTCTCCCGAGTGTCTGTTGGCAGTTTACATCCCGCCCATCAGCATAACAAGGCTCCCAGTTCTCCATGGCCTGTCCTGCCTTTCTGGATTTTACACTTTTATCAGATGGCCCTTTTGACCGGGGGGAAGTCAGACTTCATTGTAGTGCAGATTTCCTTTGCAAGCTTGCTTGGTTGGCCAAAAAGGGCGTATGCGTTTTTTCCTGAATATATTCAGGAAAAAATGCATACGCCCTTTTTGGCCAAGTGCATCATTGTGGACGTTCTGCCTCTTTTCCTATGCTTTCAATGCAATTCCAGTCTACCTCCTGAAATCGGTTTCCTGCAATTCTGCCCCGCTTTCAAGTCCTCTTGGCAGCCTTACTTCAGTATATTTTTGGACGATAGTTGTCATTTATAACTCTGCAGGTTTGTGAATTACAGTGCCCCTGAGCTCCTTTCTTCAACTCGTTTTCTTGTGAGCTGGCCGCAACACCGCAGGATGGCTTCAGGCCCTAATCTGGTTCCGGCACGGCACGCTGAGCCTTTGGTTATTTCCTCTTCCTGGTGGGAAATGAGAGTTAAATTTGCCCGTCCAGACACCTCCAGCTAGTCTCTCATTGGTTCTCGCTATTCCTGTTCATCTTCCGCAGAAATTGCAAACTGGGCCAAACAGGAGGTTAAAGGGACTGACTCTCCAAGTCGGGAGAGTGTTAGTAAAGCGTCTGGAATGTTGCACCCGAGTACCAGGGTACGAAAACTGAGACATATTTGAACACGTCTCCCGATCACATGGTTGATCATACTCTAGGTTCCACATGCATGTTTTAGCTGAAGGAAGAATACCTTAAACCTGGGTAGTTGAAACCCGTGGAATGGGTACCATGCAATATGACTTCAAAGGGTCTTCATTTGCTCACCAAACCTCTCCAATCCTATCACTGCTGCGTTTATGTCCCTGTACACATGCTTGATTCTCTTTCGGAGACATAGCAATCCATAGGTTTTAAGATACTTAAGAGTCAGGTACATTCTTAGGCGTTTAATATGCGGTGTTGAGTCCATTTCGTTGAGCAAGGAGTAGCTCTTGTCTATTCCATATTTGGCTTAAGGAACTTTATCTGTGCTCATTTCAATCTCTGGTTTTATGCAGCACCCCAACTCACCTTTACCCTTAAACAAGCATAAGTTGGTTTTCTAAATTTGAGACCCTGTTCTGTTCTGTAATTCAGTTCCTGTGTAGCCAAGTTTACATTCCATGTATTACTGATATCTTATGATGTTTCTTCTTCTGTGTGACTTATTTCAGTTAGAATCATCGTACCTGAATCCACTCATTGTGCTGCTACGGGCCTGATGACATAGATTTCACTGCTGAGTGATACTGCATTGTACGTAAGTACCACAAGTTCTTTATCCATTTTTCACTTTCTGTGATATTGAACTTGTACGGTAAACGAGGTTCTTGTAAACAGAGGCGTCCCAAACATTGGGGTGGCTGTATCTTTTTGATTTTAATTTCCCTAAGCTATAGAACCATAAGTGGAAGTGCCCTAGGCTCTGTTGCTTTGTTTTTTAGATGTTTCAGGAAACACCATACACTTCTCCCGAGTGTCTGTTGGCAGTTCACATCCCGCCCATCAGCATAACAAGTCTCCCAGTTCTCCATGGCCTGTCCTGCCTTTCTGGATTTTACACTTTTATCAGATGGCCCTTTTGACCGGGGGGAAGTCAGACTTCATTGTAGTGCAGATTTCCTTTGCAAGCTTGCTTGGTTGGCCAAAAAGGGCGTATGCGTTTTTTCCTGAATATATTCAGGAAAAAACGCATACGCCCTTTTTGGCCAAGTGCATCATTGTGGACGTTCTGCCTCTTTTCCTATGCTTTCAATGCAATTCCAGTCTACCTCCTGAAATCGGTTTCCTGCAATTCTGCCCCGCTTTCAAGTCCTCTTGGCAGCCTTACTTCAGTATATTTTTGGACGATAGTTGTCATTTATAACTCTGCAGGTTTGTGAATTACAGTGCCCCTGAGCTCCTTTCTTCAACTCGTTTTCTTGTGAGCTGGCCGCAACACCGCAGGATGGCTTCAGGCCCTAATCTGGTTCCGGCACGGCACGCTGAGCCTTTGGTTATTTCCTCTTCCTGGTGGGAAATGAGAGTTAAATTTGCCCGTCCAGACACCTCCAGCTAGTCTCTCATTGGTTCTCGCTATTCCTGTTCATCTTCCGCAGAAATTGCAAACTGGGCCAAACAGGAGGTTAAAGGGACTGACTCTCCAAGTCGGGAGAGTGTTAGTAAAGCGTCTGGAATGTTGCACCCGAGTACCAGGGTACGAAAACTGAGACATATTTGAACACGTCTCCCGATCACATGGTTGATCATACTCTAGGTTCCACATGCATGTTTTAGCTGAAGGAAGAATACCTTAAACCTGGGTAGTTGAAACCCGTGGAATGGGTACCATGCAATATGACTTCAAAGGGTCTTCATTTGCTCACCGAACCTCTCCAATCCTATCACTGCTGCGTTTATGTCCCTGTACACATGCTTGATTCTCTTTCGGAGACATAGCAATCCATAGGTTTTAAGATACTTAAGAGTCAGGTACATTCTTAGGCGTTTAATATGCGGTGTTGAGTCCATTTCGTTGAGCAAGGAGTAGCTCTTGTCTATTCCATATTTGGCTTAAGGAACTTTATCTGTGCTCATTTCAATCTCTGGTTTTATGCAGCACCCCAACTCACCTTTACCCTTAAACAAGCATAAGTTGGTTTTCTAAATTTGAGACCCTGTTCTGTTCTGTAATTCAGTTCCTGTGTAGCCAAGTTTACATTCCGTGTATTACTGATATCTTATGATGTTTCTTTTTCTGTGTGACTTATTTCAGTTAGAATCATCGTACCTGAATCCACTCATTGTGCTGCTACGGGCCTGATGACATAGATTTCACTGCTGAGTGATACTGCATTGTACGTAAGTACCACAAGTTCTTTATCCATTTTTCACTTTCTGTGATATTGAACTTGTACGGTAAACGAGGTTCTTGTAAACAGAGGCGTCCCAAACATTGGGGTGGCTGTATCTTTTTGATTTTAATTTCCCTAAGCTATAGGACCATAAGTGGAAGTGCCCTAGGCTCTGTTGCTTTGTTTTTTAGATGTTTCAGGAAACACCATACACTTCTCCCGAGTGTCTGTTGGCAATTTACATCCCGCCCATCAGCATAACAAGGCTCCCAGTTCTCCATGGCCTGTCCTGCCTTTCTGGATTTTACACTTTTTTCAGATGGCCCTTTTGACCGGGGGGAAGTGAGACTTCATTGTAGTGCAGATTTCCTTTGCAAGCTTGCTTGGTTGGCCAAAAAGGGCGTATGCGTTTTTTCCTGAATATATTCAGGAAAAAACGCATACGCCCTTTCTGGCCAAGTGCATCATTGTGGACGTTCTGCCTCTTTTCCTATGCTTTCAATGCAATTCCAGTCTACCTCCTGAAATCGGTTTCCTGCAATTCTGCCCCGCTTTCAAGTCCTCTTGGCAGCCTTACTTCAGTATATTTTTGGACGATAGCTGTCATTTATAACTCTGCAGGTTTGTGAATTACAGTGCCCCTGAGCTCCTTTCTTCAACTCGTTTTCTTGTGAGCTGGCCGCAACACCGCAGGATGGCTTCAGGCCCTAATCTGGTTCCGGCACGGCACGCTGAGCCTTTGGTTATTTCCTCTTCCTGGTGGGAAATGAGAGTTAAATTTGCCCGTCCAGACACCTCCAGCTAGTCTCTCATTGGTTCTCACTATTCCTGTTCATCTTCCGCAGAAATTGCAAACTGGGCCAAACAGGAGGTTAAAGGGACTGACTCTCCAAGTCGGGAGAGTGTTAGTAAAGCGTCTGGAATGTTGCACCCGAGTACCAGGGTACGAAAACTGAGACATATTTGAACACGTCTCCCGATCACATGGTTGATCATACTCTAGGTTCCACGTGCATGTTTTAGCTGAAGGAAGAATACCTTAAACCTGGGTAGTTGAAACCCGTGGAATGGGTACCATGCAATATGACTTCAAAGGGTCTTCATTTGCTCACCGAACCTCTCCAATCCTATCACTGCTGCGTTTATGTCCCTGTACACATGCTTGATTCTCTTTCGGAGACATAGCAATCCATAGGTTTTAAGATACTTAAGAGTCAGGTACATTCTTAGGCGTTTAATATGCGGTGTTGAGTCCATTTCGTTGAGCAAGGAGTAGCTCTTGTCTATTCCATATTTGGCTTAAGGAACTTTATCTGTGCTCATTTCAATCTCTGGTTTTATGCAGCACCCCAACTCACCTTTACCCTTAAACAAGCATAAGTTGGTTTTCTAAATTTGAGACCCTGTTCTGTTCTGTAATTCAGTTCCTGTGTAGCCAAGTTTACATTCCGTGTATTACTGATATCTTATGATGTTTCTTTTTCTGTGTGACTTATTTCAGTTAGAATCATCATACCTGAATCCACTCATTGTGCTGCTACGGGCCTGATGACATAGATTTCACTGCTGAGTGATACTGCATTGTACGTAAGTACCACAAGTTCTTTATCCATTTTTCACTTTCTGTGATATTGCACTTGTACGGTAAACGAGGTTCTTGTAAACAGAGGCGTCCCAAACATTGGGGTGGCTGTGTCTTTTTGATTTTAATTTCCCTAAACTATAGGACCATAAGTCGAAGTGCCCTAGGCTCTGTTGCTTTCTTTTTTAGATGTTTCAGGAAACACCATACACTTCTCCCGAGTGTCTGTTGGCAGTTTACATCCCGCCCATCAGCATAACAAGGCTCCCAGTTCTCCATGGCCTGTCCTGCCTTTCTGGATTTTACACTTTTTTCAGATGGCCCTTTTGACCGGGGGGAAGTGAGACTTCATTGTAGTGCAGATTTCCTTTGCAAGCTTGCTTGGTTGGCCAAAAAGAGCGTACGCGTTTTTTCCTGAATATATTCAGGAAAAAACGCGTACGCCCTTTCTGGCCAAGTGCATCATTGTGGACGTTCTGCCTCTTTTCCTATGCTTTCAATGCAATTCCAGTCTACCTCCTGAAATCGGTTTCCTGCAATTCTGCCCCGCTTTCAAGTCCTCTTGGCAGCCTTACTTCAGTATATTTTTGGACGATAGTTGTCATTTATAACTCTGCAGGTTTGTGAATTACAGTGCCCCTGAGCTCCTTTCTTCAACTCGTTTTCTTGTGAGCTGGCCGCAACACCGCAGGATGGCTTCAGGCCCTAATCTGGTTCCGGCACGGCACGCTGAGCCTTTGGTTATTTCCTCTTCCTGGTGGGAAATGAGAGTTAAATTTGCCCGTCCAGACACCTCCAGCTAGTCTCTCATTGGTTCTCGCTATTCCTGTTCATCTTCCGCAGAAATTGCAAACTGGGCCAAACAGGAGGTTAAAGGGACTGACTCTCCAAGTCGGGAGAGTGTTAGTAAAGCATCTGGAATGTTGCACCCGAGTACCAGGGTACGAAAACTGAGACATATTTGAACACGTCTCCCGATCACATGGTTGATCATACTCTAGGTTCCACGTGCATGTTTTAGCTGAAGGAAGAATACCTTAAACCTGGGTAGTTGAAACCCGTGGAATGGGTACCATGCAATATGACTTCAAAGGGTCTTCATTTGCTCACCGAACCTCTCCAATCCTATCACTGCTGCGTTTATGTCCCTGTACACATGCTTGATTCTCTTTCGGAGACATAGCAATCCATAGGTTTTAAGGTACTTAAGAGTCAGGTACATTCTTAGGCGTTTAATATGCGGTGTTGAGTCCATTTCGTTGAGCAAGGAGTAGCTCTTGTCTATTCCATATTTGGCTTAAGGAACTTTATCTGTGCTCATTTCAATCTCTGGTTTTATGCAGCACCCCAACTCACCTTTACCCTTAAACAAGCATAAGTTGGTTTTCTAAATTTGAGACCCTGTTCTGTTCTGTAATTCAGTTCCTGTGTAGCCAAGTTTACATTCCGTGTATTACTGATATCTTATGATGTTTCTTTTTCTGTGTGACTTATTTCAGTTAGAATCATCGTACCTGAATCCACTCATTGTGCTGCTACGGGCCTGATGACATAGATTTCACTGCTGAGTGATACTGCATTGTACGTAAGTACCACAAGTTCTTTATCCATTTTTCACTTTCTGTGATATTGAACTTGTACGGTAAACGAGGTTCTTGTAAACAGAGGCGTCCCAAACATTGGGGTGGCTGTGTCTTTTTGATTTTAATTTCCCTAAGCTATAGGACCATAAGTGGAAGTGCCCTAGGCTCTGTTGCTTTGTTTTTTAGATGTTTCAGGAAACACCATACACTTCTCCCGAGTGTCAGTTGGCAGTTTACATCCCGCCCATCAGCATAACAAGGCTTCCAGTTCTCCATGGCCTGTCCTGCCTTTCTGGATTTTACACTTTTTTCAGATGGTCCTTTTGACCGGGGGGAAGTGAGACTTCATTGTAGTGCAGATTTCCTTTGCAAGCTTGCTTGGTTGGCCAAAAAGGGCGTATGCGTTTTTTCCTGAATATATTCAGGAAAAAACGCATACGCCCTTTTTGGCCAAGTGCATCATTGTGGATGTTCTGCCTCTTTTCCTATGCTTTCAATGCAATTCCAGTCTACCTCCTGAAATCGGTTTCCTGCAATTCTGCCCCGCTTTCAAGTCCTCTTGGCAGCCTTACTTCAGTATATTTTTGGACGATAGCTGTCATTTATAACTCTGCAGGTTTGTGAATTACAGTGCCCCTGAGCTCCTTTCTTCAACTCGCTTTCTTGTGAGCTGGCCGCAACACCGCAGGATGGCTTCAGGCCCTAATCTGGTTCCGGCACGGCACGCTGAGCCTTTGGTTATTTCCTCTTCCTGGTGGGAAATGAGAGTTAAATTTGCCCGTCCAGACACCTCCAGCTAGTCTCTCATTGGTTCTCGCTATTCCTGTTCATCTTCCGCAGAAATTGCAAACTGGGCCAAACAGGAGGTTAAAGGGACTGATTCTCCAAGTCGGGAGAGTGTTAGTAAAGCGTCTGGAATGTTGCACCCGAGTACCAGGGTACGAAAACTGAGACATATTTGAACACGTCTCCCGATCACATGGTTGATCATACTCTAGGTTCCACATGCATGTTTTAGCTGAAGGAAGAATACCTTAAACCTGGGTAGTTGAAACCCGTGGAATGGGTACCATGCAATATGACTTCAAAGGGTCTTCATTTGCTCACCGAACCTCTCCAATCCTATCACTGCTGCGTTTATGTCCCTGTACACATGCTTGATTCTCTTTCGGAGACATAGCAATCCATAGGTTTTAAGATACTTAAGAGTCAGGTACATTCTTAGGCGTTTAATATGCGGTGTTGAGTCCATTTCGTTGAGCAAGGAGTAGCTCTTGTCTATTCCATATTTGGCTTAAGGAACTTTATCTGTGCTCATTTCAATCTCTGGTTTTATGCAGCACCCCAACTCACCTTTACCCTTAAACAAGCATAAGTTGGTTTTCTAAATTTGAGACCCTGTTCTGTTCTGTAATTCAGTTCCTGTGTAGCCAAGTTTACATTCCGTGTATTACTGATATCTTATGATGTTTCTTTTTCTGTGTGACTTATTTCAGTTAGAATCATCGTACCTGAATCCACTCATTGTGCTGCTACGGGCCTGATGACATAGATTTCACTGCTGAGTGATACTGCATTGTACGTAAGTACCACAAGTTCTTTATCCATTTTTCACTTTCTGTGATATTGAACTTGTACGGTAAACGAGGTTCTTGTAAACAGAGGCGTCCCAAACATTGGGGTGGCTGTGTCTTTTTGATTTTAATTTCCCTAAGCTATAGGACCATAAGTGGAAGTGCCCTAGGCTCTGTTGCTTTGTTTTTTAGATGTTTCAGGAAACACCATACACTTCTCCCGAGTGTCAGTTGGCAGTTTACATCCCGCCCATCAGCATAACAAGGCTCCCAGTTCTCCATGGCCTGTCCTGCCTTTCTGGATTTTACACTTTTTTCAGATGGCCCTTTTGACCGGGGGGAAGTGAGACTTCATTGTAGTGCAGATTTCCTTTGCAAGCTTGCTTGGTTGGCCAAAAAGGGCGTATGCGTTTTTTCCTGAATATATTCAGGAAAAAACGCATACGCCCTTTTTGGCCAAGTGCATCATTGTGGACGTTCTGCCTCTTTTCCTATGCTTTCAATGCAATTCCAGTCTACCTCCTGAAATCGGTTTCCTGCAATTCTGCCCCGCTTTCAAGTCCTCTTGGCAGCCTTACTTCAGTATATTTTTGGACGATAGCTGTCATTTATAACTCTGCAGGTTTGTGAATTACAGTGCCCCTGAGCTCCTTTCTTCAACTCGCTTTCTTGTGAGCTGGCCGCAACACCGCAGGATGGCTTCAGGCCCTAATCTGGTTCCGGCACGGCACGCTGAGCCTTTGGTTATTTCCTCTTCCTGGTGGGAAATGAGAGTTAAATTTGCCCGTCCAGACACCTCCAGCTAGTCTCTCATTGGTTCTCGCTATTCCTGTTCATCTTCCGCAGAAATTGCAAACTGGGCCAAACAGGAGGTTAAAGGGACTGACTCTCCAAGTCGGGAGAGTGTTAGTAAAGCGTCTGGAATGTTGCACCCGAGTACCAGGGTACGAAAACTGAGACATATTTGAACACGTCTCCCGATCACATGGTTGATCATACTCTAGGTTCCACATGCATGTTTTAGCTGAAGGAAGAATACCTTAAACCTGGGTAGTTGAAACCCGTGGAATGGGTACCATGCAATATGACTTCAAAGGGTCTTCATTTGCTCACCGAACCTCTCCAATCCTATCACTGCTGCGTTTATGTCCCTGTACACATGCTTGATTCTCTTTCGGAGACATAGCAATCCATAGGTTTTAAGATACTTAAGAGTCAGGTACATTCTTAGGCGTTTAATATGCGGTGTTGAGTCCATTTCGTTGAGCAAGGAGTAGCTCTTGTCTATTCCATATTTGGCTTAAGGAACTTTATCTGTGTTCATTTCAATCTCTGGTTTTATGCAGCACCCCAACTCACCTTTACCCTTAAACAAGCATAAGTTGGTTTTCTAAATTTGAGACCCTGTTCTGTTCTGTAATTCAGTTCCTGTGTAGCCAAGTTTACATTCCGTGTATTACTGATATCTTATGATGTTTCTTTTTCTGTGTGACTTATTTCAGTTAGAATCATCGTACCTGAATCCACTCATTGTGCTGCTACGGGCCTGATGACATAGATTTCACTGCTGAGTGATACTGCATTGTACGTAAGTACCACAAGTTCTTTATCCATTTTTCACTTTCTGTGATATTGAACTTGTACGGTAAACGAGGTTCTTGTAAACAGAGGCGTCCCAAACATTGGGGTGGCTGTGTCTTTTTGATTTTAATTTCCCTAAGCTATAGGACCATAAGTGGAAGTGCCCTAGGCTCTGTTGCTTTGTTTTTTAGATGTTTCAGGAAACACCATACACTTCTCCCGAGTGTCTGTTGGCAATTTACATCCCGCCCATCAGCATAACAAGGCTCCCAGTTCTCCATGGCCTGTCCTGCCTTTCTGGATTTTACACTTTTTTCAGATGGCCCTTTTGACCGGGGGGAAGTGAGACTTCATTGTAGTGCAGATTTCCTTTGCAAGCTTGCTTGGTTGGCCAAAAAGGGCGTATGCGTTTTTTCCTGAATATATTCAGGAAAAAACGCATACGCCCTTTTTGGCCAAGTGCATCATTGTGGACGTTCTGCCTCTTTTCCTATGCTTTCAATGCAATTCCAGTCTACCTCCTGAAATCGGTTTCCTGCAATTCTGCCCCGCTTTCAAGTCCTCTTGGCAGCCTTACTTCAGTATATTTTTGGACGATAGTTGTCATTTATAACTCTGCAGGTTTGTGAATTACAGTGCCCCTGAGCTCCTTTCTTCAACTCGTTTTCTTGTGAGCTGGCCGCAACACCGCAGGATGGCTTCAGGCCCTAATCTGGTTCCGGCACGGCACGCTGAGCCTTTGGTTATTTCCTCTTCCTGGTGGGAAATGAGAGTTAAATTTGCCCGTCCAGACACCTCCAGCTAGTCTCTCATTGGTTCTCGCTATTCCTGTTCATCTTCCGCAGAAATTGCAAACTGGGCCAAACAGGAGGTTAAAGGGACTGACTCTCCAAGTCGGGAGAGTGTTAGTAAAGCGTCTGGAATGTTGCACCCGAGTACCAGGGTACGAAAACTGAGACATATTTGAACACGTCTCCCGATCACATGGTTGATCATACTCTAGGTTCCACATGCATGTTTTAGCTGAAGGAAGAATACCTTAAACCTGGGTAGTTGAAACCCGTGGAATGGGTACCATGCAATATGACTTCAAAGGGTCTTCATTTGCTCACCGAACCTCTCCAATCCTATCACTGCTGCGTTTATGTCCCTGTACACATGCTTGATTCTCTTTCGGAGACATAGCAATCCATAGGTTTTAAGATACTTAAGAGTCAGGTACATTCTTAGGCGTTTAATATGCGGTGTTGAGTCCATTTCGTTGAGCAAGGAGTAGCTCTTGTCTATTCCATATTTGGCTTAAGGAACTTTATCTGTGCTCATTTCAATCTCTGGTTTTATGCAGCACCCCAACTCACCTTTACCCTTAAACAAGCATAAGTTGGTTTTCTAAATTTGAGACCCTGTTCTGTTCTGTAATTCAGTTCCTGTGTAGCCAAGTTTACATTCCGTGTATTACTGATATCTTATGATGTTTCTTTTTCTGTGTGACTTATTTCAGTTAGAATCATCGTACCTGAATCCACTCATTGTGCTGCTACGGGCCTGATGACATAGATTTCACTGCTGAGTGATACTGCATTGTACGTAAGTACCACAAGTTCTTTATCCATTTTTCACTTTCTGTGATATTGAACTTGTACGGTAAACGAGGTTCTTGTAAACAGAGGCGTCCCAAACATTGGGGTGGCTGTATCTTTTTGATTTTAATTTCCCTAAGCTATAGGACCATAAGTGGAAGTGCCCTAGGCTCTGTTGCTTTGTTTTTTAGATGTTTCAGGAAACACCATACACTTCTCCCGAGTGTCTGTTGGCAATTTACATCCCGCCCATCAGCATAACAAGGCTCCCAGTTCTCCATGGCCTGTCCTGCCTTTCTGGATTTTACACTTTTTTCAGATGGCCCTTTTGACCGGGGGGAAGTGAGACTTCATTGTAGTGCAGATTTCCTTTGCAAGCTTGCTTGGTTGGCCAAAAAGGGCGTATGCGTTTTTTCCTGAATATATTCAGGAAAAAACGCATACGCCCTTTCTGGCCAAGTGCATCATTGTGGACGTTCTGCCTCTTTTCCTATGCTTTCAATGCAATTCCAGTCTACCTCCTGAAATCGGTTTCCTGCAATTCTGCCCCGCTTTCAAGTCCTCTTGGCAGCCTTACTTCAGTATATTTTTGGACGATAGCTGTCATTTATAACTCTGCAGGTTTGTGAATTACAGTGCCCCTGAGCTCCTTTCTTCAACTCGTTTTCTTGTGAGCTGGCCGCAACACCGCAGGATGGCTTCAGGCCCTAATCTGGTTCCGGCACGGCACGCTGAGCCTTTGGTTATTTCCTCTTCCTCGTGGGAAATGAGAGTTAAATTTGCCCGTCCAGACACCTCCAGCTAGTCTCTCATTGGTTCTCGCTATTCCTGTTCATCTTCCGCAGAAATTGCAAACTGGGCCAAACAGGAGGTTAAAGGGACTGACTCTCCAAGTCGGGAGAGTGTTAGTAAAGCGTCTGGAATGTTGCACCCGAGTACCAGGGTACGAAAACTGAGACATATTTGAACACGTCTCCCGATCACATGGTTGATCATACTCTAGGTTCCACGTGCATGTTTTAGCTGAAGGAAGAATACCTTAAACCTGGGTAGTTGAAACCCGTGGAATGGGTACCATGCAATATGACTTCAAAGGGTCTTCATTTGCTCACCGAACCTCTCCAATCCTATCACTGCTGCATTTATGTCCCTGTACACATGCTTGATTCTCTTTCGGAGACATAGCAATCCATACGTTTTAAGATACTTAAGAGTCAGGTACATTCTTAGGCGTTTAATATGCGGTGTTGAGTCCATTTCTTTGAGCAAGGAGTAGCTCTTGTCTATTCCATATTTGGCTTAAGGAACTTTATCTGTGCTCATTTCAATCTCTGGTTTTATGCAGCACCCCAACTCACCTTTACCCTTAAACAAGCATAAGTTGGTTTTCTAAATTTGAGACCCTGTTCTGTTCTGTAATTCAGTTCCTGTGTAGCCAAGTTTACATTCCGTGTATTACTGATATCTTATGATGTTTCTTTTTCTGTGTGACTTATTTCAGTTAGAATCATCGTACCTGAATCCACTCATTGTGCTGCTACGGGCCTGATGACATAGATTTCACTGCTGAGTGATACTGCATTGTACGTAAGTACCACAAGTTCTTTATCCATTTTTCACTTTCTGTGATATTGAACTTGTACGGTAAACGAGGTTCTTGTAAACAGAGGCGTCCCAAACATTGGGGTGGCTGTATCTTTTTGATTTTAATTTCCCTAAGCTATAGGACCATAAGTGGAAGTGGCCTAGGCTCTGTTGCTTTGTTTTTTAGATGTTTCAGGAAACACCATACACTTCTCCCGAGTGTCTGTTGGCAATTTACATCCCGCCCATCAGCATAACAAGGCTCCCAGTTCTCCATGGCCTGTCCTGCCTTTCTGGATTTTACACTTTTTTCAGATGGCCCTTTTGACCGGGGGGAAGTGAGACTTCATTGTAGTGCAGATTTCCTTTGCAAGCTTGCTTGGTTGGCCAAAAAGGGCGTATGCGTTTTTTCCTGAATATATTCAGGAAAAAACGCATACGCCCTTTTTGGCCAAGTGCATCATTGTGGACGTTCTGCCTCTTTTCCTATGCTTTCAATGCAATTCCAGTCTACCTCCTGAAATCGGTTTCCTGCAATTCTGCCCCACTTTCAAGTCCTCTTGGCAGCCTTACTTCAGTATATTTTTGGACGATAGTTGTCATTTATAACTCTGCAGGTTTGTGAATTACAGTGCCCCTGAGCTCCTTTCTTCAACTCGTTTTCTTGTGAGCTGGCCGCAACACCGCAGGATGGCTTCAGGCCCTAATCTGGTTCCGGCACGGCACGCTGAGCCTTTGGTTATTTCCTCTTCCTGGTGGGAAATGAGAGTTAATTTGCCCGTCCAGACACCTCCAGCTAGTCTCTCATTGGTTCTCGCTATTCCTGTTCATCTTCCGCAGAAATTGCAAACTGGGCCAAACAGGAGGTTAAAGGGACTGACTCTCCAAGTCGGGAGAGTGTTAGTAAAGCGTCTGGAATGTTGCACCCGAGTACCAGGGTACGAAAACTGAGACATATTTGAACACGTCTCCCGATCACATGGTTGATCATACTCTAGGTTCCACATGCATGTTTTAGCTGAAGGAAGAATACCTTAAACCTGGGTAGTTGAAACCCGTGGAATGGGTACCATGCAATATGACTTCAAAGGGTCTTCATTTGCTCACCGAACCTCTCCAATCCTATCACTGCTGCGTTTATGTCCCTGTACACATGCTTGATTCTCTTTCGGAGACATAGCAATCCATAGGTTTTAAGATACTTAAGAGTCAGGTACATTCTTAGGCGTTTAATATGGGGTGTTGAGTCCATTTCATTGAGCAAGGAGTAGCTCTTGTCTATTCCATATTTGGCTTAAGGAACTTTATCTGTGCTCATTTCAATCTCTGGTTTTATTCAGCACCCCAACTCACCTTTACCCTTAAACAAGCATAAGTTGGTTTTCTAAATTTGAGACCCTGTTCTGTTCCGTAATTCAGTTCCTGTGTAGCCAAGTTTACATTCCGTGTATTACTGATATCTTATGATGTTTCTTTTTCTGTGTGACTTATTTCAGTTAGAATCATCGTACCTGAATCCACTCATTGTGCTGCTACGGGCCTGATGACATAGATTTCACTGCTGAGTGATACTGCATTGTACGTAAGTACCACAAGTTCTTTATCCATTTTTCACTTTCTGTGATATTGAACTTGTACGGTAAACGAGGTTCTTGTAAACAGAGGCGTCCCAAACATTGGGGTGGCTGTGTCTTTTTGATTTTAATTTCCCTAAGCTATAGGACCATAAGTGGAAGTGCCCTAGGCTCTGTTGCTTTGTTTTTTAGATGTTTCAGGAAACACCATACACTTCTCCCGAGTGTCTGTTGGCAGTTTACGTCCCGCCCATCAGCATAACAAGGCTCCCAGTTCTCCATGGCCTGTCCTGCCTTTCTGGATTTTACACTTTTTTCAGATGGCCCTTTTGACCGGGGGAAGTGAGACTTCATTGTAGTGCAGATTTCCTTTGCAAGCTTGCTTGGTTGGCCAAAAAGGGCGTATGCGTTTTTTCCTGAATATATTCAGGAAAAAACGCGTACGCCCTTTCTGGCCAAGTGCATCATTGTGGACGTCCTGCCTCTTTTCCTATGCTTTCAATGCAATTCCAGTCTACCTCCTGAAATCGGTTTCCTGCAATTCTGCCCCGCTTTCAAGTCCTCTTGGCAGCCTTACTTCAGTATATTTTTGGACGATAGTTGTCATTTATAACTCTGCAGGTTTGTGAATTACAGTGCCCCTGAGCTCCTTTCTTCAACTCGTTTTCTTGTGAGCTGGCCGCAACACCGCAGGATGGCTTCAGGCCCTAATCTGGTTCCGGCACGGCACGCTGAGCCTTTGGTTATTTCCTCTTCCTGGTGGGAAATGAGAGTTAAATTTGCCCGTCCAGACACCTCCAGCTAGTCTCTCATTGGTTCTCGCTATTCCTGTTCATCTTCCGCAGAAATTGCAAACTGGGCCAAACAGGAGGTTAAAGGGACTGACTCTCCAAGTCGGGAGAGTGTTAGTAAAGCGTCTGGAATGTTGCACCCGAGTACCAGGGTACGAAAACTGAGACATATTTGAACACGTCTCCCGATCACATGGTTGATCATACTCTAGGTTCCACGTGCATGTTTTAGCTGAAGGAAGAATACCTTAAACCTGGGTAGTTGAAACCCGTGGAATGGGTACCATGCAATATGACTTCAAAGGGTCTTCATTTGCTCACCGAACCTCTCCAATCCTATCACTGCTGCGTTTATGTCCCTGTACACATGCTTGATTCTCTTTCGGAGACATAGCAATCCATAGGTTTTAAGATACTTAAGAGTCAGGTACATTCTTAGGCGTTTAATATGCGGTGTTGAGTCCATTTCGTTGAGCAAGGAGTAGCTCTTGTCTATTCCATATTTGGCTTAAGGAACTTTATCTGTGCTCATTTCAATCTCTGGTTTTATGCAGCACCCCAACTCACCTTTACCCTTAAACAAGCATAAGTTGGTTTTCTAAATTTGAGACCCTGTTCTGTTCTGTAATTCAGTTCCTGTGTAGCCAAGTTTACATTCCGTGTATTACTGATATCTTATGATGTTTCTTTTTCTGTGTGACTTATTTCAGTTAGAATCATCATACCTGAATCCACTCATTGTGCTGCTACGGGCCTGATGACATAGATTTCACTGCTGAGTGATACTGCATTGTACGTAAGTACCACAAGTTCTTTATCCATTTTTCACTTTCTGTGATATTGCACTTGTACGGTAAACGAGGTTCTTGTAAACAGAGGCGTCCCAAACATTGGGGTGGCTGTGTCTTTTTGATTTTAATTTCCCTAAACTATAGGACCATAAGTGGAAGTGCCCTAGGCTCTGTTGCTTTCTTTTTTAGATGTTTCAGGAAACACCATACACTTCTCCCGAGTGTCTGTTGGCAGTTTACATCCCGCCCATCAGCATAACAAGGCTCCCAGTTCTCCATGGCCTGTCCTGCCTTTCTGGATTTTACACTTTTTTCAGATGGCCCTTTTGACCGGGGGGAAGTGAGACTTCATTGTAGTGCAGATTTCCTTTGCAAGCTTGCTTGGTTGGCCAAAAAGAGCGTACGCGTTTTTTCCTGAATATATTCAGGAAAAAACGCGTACGCCCTTTCTGGCCAAGTGCATCATTGTGGACGTTCTGCCTCTTTTCCTATGCTTTCAATGCAATTCCAGTCTACCTCCTGAAATCGGTTTCCTGCAATTCTGCCCCGCTTTCAAGTCCTCTTGGCAGCCTTACTTCAGTATATTTTTGGACGATAGTTGTCATTTATAACTCTGCAGGTTTGTGAATTACAGTGCCCCTGAGCTCCTTTCTTCAACTCGTTTTCTTGTGAGCTGGCCGCAACACCGCAGGATGGCTTCAGGCCCTAATCTGGTTCCGGCACGGCACGCTGAGCCTTTGGTTATTTCCTCTTCCTGGTGGGAAATGAGAGTTAAATTTGCCCGTCCAGACACCTCCAGCTAGTCTCTCATTGGTTCTCGCTATTCCTGTTCATCTTCCGCAGAAATTGCAAACTGAGCCAAACAGGAGGTTAAAGGGACTGACTCTCCAAGTCGGGAGAGTGTTAGTAAAGCGTCTGGAATGTTGCACCCGAGTACCAGGGTACGAAAACTGAGACATATTTGAACACGTCTCCCGATCACATGGTTGATCATACTCTAGGTTCCACGTGCATGTTTTAGCTGAAGGAAGAATACCTTAAACCTGGGTAGTTGAAACCCGTGGAATGGGTACCATGCAATATGACTTCAAAGGGTCTTCATTTGCTCACCGAACCTCTCCAATCCTATCACTGCTGCGTTTATGTCCCTGTACACATGCTTGATTCTCTTTCGGAGACATAGCAATCCATAGGTTTTAAGATACTTAAGAGTCAGGTACATTCTTAGGCGTTTAATATGCGGTGTTGAGTCCATTTCGTTGAGCAAGGAGTAGCTCTTGTCTATTCCATATTTGGCTTAAGGAACTTTATCTGTGCTCATTTCAATCTCTGGTTTTATGCAGCACCCCAACTCACCTTTACCCTTAAACAAGCATAAGTTGGTTTTCTAAATTTGAGACCCTGTTCTGTTCTGTAATTCAGTTCCTGTGTAGCCAAGTTTACATTCCGTGTATTACTGATATCTTATGATGTTTCTTTTTCTGTGTGACTTATTTCAGTTAGAATCATCGTACCTGAATCCACTCATTGTGCTGCTACGGGCCTGATGACATAGATTTCACTGCTGAGTGATACTGCATTGTACGTAAGTACCACAAGTTCTTTATCCATTTTTCACTTTCTGTGATATTGAACTTGTACGGTAAACGAGGTTCTTGTAAACAGAGGCGTCCCAAACATTGGGGTGGCTGTGTCTTTTTGATTTTAATTTCCCTAAGCTATAGGACCATAAGTGGAAGTGCCCTAGGCTCTGTTGCTTTGTTTTTTAGATGTTTCAGGAAACACCATACACTTCTCCCGAGTGTCAGTTGGCAGTTTACATCCCGCCCATCAGCATAACAAGGCTTCCAGTTCTCCATGGCCTGTCCTGCCTTTCTGGATTTTACACTTTTTTCAGATGGCCCTTTTGACCGGGGGGAAGTGAGACTTCATTGTAGTACAGATTTCCTTTGCAAGCTTGCTTGGTTGGCCAAAAAGGGCGTATGCGTTTTTTCCTGAATATATTCAGGAAAAAACGCATACGCCCTTTTTGGCCAAGTGCATCATTGTGGACGTTCTGCCTCTTTTCCTATGCTTTCAATGCAATTCCAGTCTACCTCCTGAAATCGGTTTCCTGCAATTCTGCCCCGCTTTCAAGTCCTCTTGGCAGCCTTACTTCAGTATATTTTTGGACGATAGCTGTCATTTATAACTCTGCAGGTTTGTGAATTACAGTGCCCCTGAGCTCCTTTCTTCAACTCGCTTTCTTGTGAGCTGGCCGCAACACCGCAGGATGGCTTCAGGCCCTAATCTGGTTCCGGCACGGCACGCTGAGCCTTTGGTTATTTCCTCTTCCTGGTGGGAAATGAGAGTTAAATTTGCCCGTCCAGACACCTCCAGCTAGTCTCTCATTGGTTCTCGCTATTCCTGTTCATCTTCCGCAGAAATTGTAAACTGGGCCAAACAGGAGGTTAAAGGGACTGATTCTCCAAGTCGGGAGAGTGTTAGTAAAGCGTCTGGAATGTTGCACCCGAGTACCAGGGTACGAAAACTGAGACATATTTGAACACGTCTCCCGATCACATGGTTGATCATACTCTAGGTTCCACATGCATGTTTTAGCTGAAGGAAGAATACCTTAAACCTGGGTAGTTGAAACCCGTGGAATGGGTACCATGCAATATGACTTCAAAGGGTCTTCATTTGCTCACCGAACCTCTCCAATCCTATCACTGCTGCGTTTATGTCCCTGTACACATGCTTGATTCTCTTTCGGAGACATAGCAATCCATAGGTTTTAAGATACTTAAGAGTCAGGTACATTCTTAGGCGTTTAATATGCGGTGTTGAGTCCATTTCGTTGAGCAAGGAGTAGCTCTTGTCTATTCCATATTTGGCTTAAGGAACTTTATCTGTGCTCATTTCAATCTCTGGTTTTATGCAGCACCCCAACTCACCTTTACCCTTAAACAAGCATAAGTTGGTTTTCTAAATTTGAGACCCTGTTCTGTTCTGTAATTCAGTTCCTGTGTAGCCAAGTTTACATTCCGTGTATTACTGATATCTTATGATGTTTCTTTTTCTGTGTGACTTATTTCAGTTAGAATCATCGTACCTGAATCCACTCATTGTGCTGCTACGGGCCTGATGACATAGATTTCACTGCTGAGTGATACTGCATTGTACGTAAGTACCACAAGTTCTTTATCCATTTTTCACTTTCTGTGATATTGAACTTGTACGGTAAACGAGGTTCTTGTAAACAGAGGCGTCCCAAACATTGGGGTGGCTGTGTCTTTTTGATTTTAATTTCCCTAAGCTATAGGACCATAAGTGGAAGTGCCCTAGGCTCTGTTGCTTTGTTTTTTAGATGTTTCAGGAAACACCATACACTTCTCCCGAGTGTCAGTTGGCAGTTTACATCCCGCCCATCAGCATAACAAGGCTCCCAGTTCTCCATGGCCTGTCCTGCCTTTCTGGATTTTACACTTTTTTCAGATGGCCCTTTTGACCGGGGGGAAGTGAGACTTCATTGTAGTGCAGATTTCCTTTGCAAGCTTGCTTGGTTGGCCAAAAAGGGCGTATGCGTTTTTTCCTGAATATATTCAGGAAAAAACGCATACGCCCTTTTTGGCCAAGTGCATCATTGTGGACGTTCTGCCTCTTTTCCTATGCTTTCAATGCAATTCCAGTCTACCTCCTGAAATCGGTTTCCTGCAATTCTGCCCCGCTTTCAAGTCCTCTTGGCAGCCTTACTTCAGTATATTTTTGGACGATAGCTGTCATTTATAACTCTGCAGGTTTGTGAATTACAGTGCCCCTGAGCTCCTTTCTTCAACTCGCTTTCTTGTGAGCTGGCCGCAACACCGCAGGATGGCTTCAGGCCCTAATCTGGTTCCGGCACGGCACGCTGAGCCTTTGGTTATTTCCTCTTCCTGGTGGGAAATGAGAGTTAAATTTGCCCGTCCAGACACCTCCAGCTAGTCTCTCATTGGTTCTCGCTATTCCTGTTCATCTTCCGCAGAAATTGCAAACTGGGCCAAACAGGAGGTTAAAGGGACTGACTCTCCAAGTCGGGAGAGTGTTAGTAAAGCGTCTGGAATGTTGCACCCGAGTACCAGGGTACGAAAACTGAGACATATTTGAACACGTCTCCCGATCACATGGTTGATCATACTCTAGGTTCCACATGCATGTTTTAGCTGAAGGAAGAATACCTTAAACCTGGGTAGTTGAAACCCGTGGAATGGGTACCATGCAATATGACTTCAAAGGGTCTTCATTTGCTCACCGAACCTCTCCAATCCTATCACTGCTGCGTTTATGTCCCTGTACACATGCTTGATTCTCTTTCGGAGACATAGCAATCCATAGGTTTTAAGATACTTAAGAGTCAGGTACATTCTTAGGCGTTTAATATGCGGTGTTGAGTCCATTTCGTTGAGCAAGGAGTAGCTCTTGTCTATTCCATATTTGGCTTAAGGAACTTTATCTGTGCTCATTTCAATCTCTGGTTTTATGCAGCACCCCAACTCACCTTTACCCTTAAACAAGCATAAGTTGGTTTTCTAAATTTGAGACCCTGTTCTGTTCTGTAATTCAGTTCCTGTGTAGCCAAGTTTACATTCCGTGTATTACTGATATCTTATGATGTTTCTTTTTCTGTGTGACTTATTTCAGTTAGAATCATCGTACCTGAATCCACTCATTGTGCTGCTACGGGCCTGATGACATAGATTTCACTGCTGAGTGATACTGCATTGTACGTAAGTACCACAAGTTCTTTATCCATTTTTCACTTTCTGTGATATTGAACTTGTACGGTAAACGAGGTTCTTGTAAACAGAGGCGTCCCAAACATTGGGGTGGCTGTGTCTTTTTGATTTTAATTTCCCTAAGCTATAGGACCATAAGTGGAAGTGCCCTAGGCTCTGTTGCTTTGTTTTTTAGATGTTTCAGGAAACACCATACACTTCTCCCGAGTGTCTGTTGGCAATTTACATCCCGCCCATCAGCATAACAAGGCTCCCAGTTCTCCATGGCCTGTCCTGCCTTTCTGGATTTTACACTTTTTTCAGATGGCCCTTTTGACCGGGGGGAAGTGAGACTTCATTGTAGTGCAGATTTCCTTTGCAAGCTTGCTTGGTTGGCCAAAAAGGGCGTATGCGTTTTTTCCTGAATATATTCAGGAAAAAACGCATACGCCCTTTTTGGCCAAGTGCATCATTGTGGACGTTCTGCCTCTTTTCCTATGCTTTCAATGCAATTCCAGTCTACCTCCTGAAATCGGTTTCCTGCAATTCTGCCCCGCTTTCAAGTCCTCTTGGCAGCCTTACTTCAGTATATTTTTGGACGATAGTTGTCATTTATAACTCTGCAGGTTTGTGAATTACAGTGCCCCTGAGCTCCTTTCTTCAACTCGTTTTCTTGTGAGCTGGCCGCAACACCGCAGGATGGCTTCAGGCCCTAATCTGGTTCCGGCACGGCACGCTGAGCCTTTGGTTATTTCCTCTTCCTGGTGGGAAATGAGAGTTAAATTTGCCCGTCCAGACACCTCCAGCTAGTCTCTCATTGGTTCTCGCTATTCCTGTTCATCTTCCGCAGAAATTGCAAACTGGGCCAAACAGGAGGTTAAAGGGACTGACTCTCCAAGTCGGGAGAGTGTTAGTAAAGCGTCTGGAATGTTGCACCCGAGTACCAGGGTACGAAAACTGAGACATATTTGAACACGTCTCCCGATCACATGGTTGATCATACTCTAGGTTCCACATGCATGTTTTAGCTGAAGGAAGAATACCTTAAACCTGGGTAGTTGAAACCCGTGGAATGGGTACCATGCAATATGACTTCAAAGGGTCTTCATTTGCTCACCGAACCTCTCCAATCCTATCACTGCTGCGTTTATGTCCCTGTACACATGCTTGATTCTCTTTCGGAGACATAGCAATCCATAGGTTTTAAGATACTTAAGAGTCAGGTACATTCTTAAGCGTTTAATATGCGGTGTTGAGTCCATTTCGTTGAGCAAGGAGTAGCTCTTGTCTATTCCATATTTGGCTTAAGGAACTTTATCTGTGCTCATTTCAATCTCTGGTTTTATGCAGCACCCCAACTCACCTTTACCCTTAAACAAGCATAAGTTGGTTTTCTAAATTTGAGACCCTGTTCTGTTCTGTAATTCAGTTCCTGTGTAGCCAAGTTTACATTCCGTGTATTACTGATATCTTATGATGTTTCTTTTTCTGTGTGACTTATTTCAGTTAGAATCATCGTACCTGAATCCACTCATTGTGCTGCTACGGGCCTGATGACATAGATTTCACTGCTGAGTGATACTGCATTGTACGTAAGTACCACAAGTTCTTTATCCATTTTTCACTTTCTGTGATATTGAACTTGTACGGTAAACGAGGTTCTTGTAAACAGAGGCGTCCCAAACATTGGGGTGGCTGTGTCTTTTTGATTTTAATTTCCCTAAGCTATAGGACCATAAGTGGAAGTGCCCTAGGCTCTGTTGCTTTGTTTTTTAGATGTTTCAGGAAACACCATACACTTCTCCCGAGTGTCTGTTGGCAGTTTACATCCCGCCCATCAGCATAACAAGGCTCCCAGTTCTCCATGGCCTGTCCTGCCTTTCTGGATTTTACCCTTTTTTCAGATGGCCCTTTTGACCGGGGGGAAGTGAGACTTCATTGTAGTGCAGATTTCCTTTGCAAGCTTGCTTGGTTGGCCAAAAAGGGCGTATGCGTTTTTTCCTGAATATATTCAGGAAAAAACGCATACGCCCTTTTTGGCCAAGTGCATCATTGTGGACGTTCTGCCTCTTTTCCTATGCTTTCAATGCAATTCCAGTCTACCTCCTGAAATCGGTTTCCTGCAATTCTGCCCCGCTTTCAAGTCCTCTTGGCAGCCTTACTTCAGTATATTTTTGGACGATAGTTGTCATTTATAACTCTGCAGGTTTGTGAATTACAGTGCCCCTGAGCTCCTTTCTTCAACTCGTTTTCTTGTGAGCTGGCCGCAACACCGCAGGATGGCTTCAGGCCCTAATCTGGTTCCGGCACGGCACGCTGAGCCTTTGGTTATTTCCTCTTCCTGGTGGGAAATGAGAGTTAAATTTGCCCGTCCAGACACCTCCAGCTAGTCTCTCATTGGTTCTCGCTATTCCTGTTCATCTTCCGCAGAAATTGCAAACTGGGCCAAACAGGAGGTTAAAGGGACTGACTCTCCAAGTCGGGAGAGTGTTAGTAAAGCGTCTGGAATGTTGCACCCGAGTACCAGGGTACGAAAACTGAGACATATTTGAACACGTCTCCCGATCACATGGTTGATCATACTCTAGGTTCCACATGCATGTTTTAGCTGAAGGAAGAATACCTTAAACCTGGGTAGTTGAAACCCGTGGAATGGGTACCATGCAATATGACTTCAAAGGGTCTTCATTTGCTCACCGAACCTCTCCAATCCTATCACTGCTGCGTTTATGTCCCTGTACACATGCTTGATTCTCTTTCGGAGACATAGCAATCCATAGGTTTTAAGATACTTAAGAGTCAGGTACATTCTTAGGCGTTTAATATGCGGTGTTGAGTCCATTTCGTTGAGCAAGGAGTAGCTCTTGTCTATTCCATATTTGGCTTAAGGAACTTTATCTGTGCTCATTTCAATCTCTGGTTTTATGCAGCACCCCAACTCACCTTTACCCTTAAACAAGCATAAGTTGGTTTTCTAAATTTGAGACCCTGTTCTGTTCTGTAATTCAGTTCCTGTGTAGCCAAGTTTACATTCCGTGTATTACTGATATCTTATGATGTTTCTTTTTCTGTGTGACTTATTTCAGTTAGAATCATCGTACCTGAATCCACTCATTGTGCTGCTACGGGCCTGATGACATAGATTTCACTGCTGAGTGATACTGCATTGTACGTAAGTACCACAAGTTCTTTATCCATTTTTCACTTTCTGTGATATTGAACTTGTACGGTAAACGAGGTTCTTGTAAACAGAGGCGTCCCAAACATTGGGGTGGCTGTGTCTTTTTGATTTTAATTTCCCTAAGCTATAGGACCATAAGTGGAAGTGCCCTAGGCTCTGTTGCTTTGTTTTTTAGATGTTTCAGGAAACACCATACACTTCTCCCGAGTGTCAGTTGGCAGTTTACATCCCGCCCATCAGCATAACAAGGCTTCCAGTTCTCCATGGCCTGTCCTGCCTTTCTGGATTTTACACTTTTTTCAGATGGCCCTTTTGACCGGGGGGAAGTGAGACTTCATTGTAGTGCAGATTTCCTTTGCAAGCTTGCTTGGTTGGCCAAAAAGGGCGTATGCGTTTTTTCCTGAATATATTCAGGAAAAAACGCATACGCCCTTTTTGGCCAAGTGCATCATTGTGGACGTTCTGCCTCTTTTCCTATGCTTTCAATGCAATTCCAGTCTACCTCCTGAAATCGGTTTCCTGCAATTCTGCCCCGCTTTCAAGTCCTCTTGGCAGCCTTACTTCAGTATATTTTTGGACGATAGCTGTCATTTATAACTCTGCAGGTTTGTGAATTACAGTGCCCCTGAGCTCCTTTCTTCAACTCGTTTTCTTGTGAGCTGGCCGCAACACCGCAGGATGGCTTCAGGCCCTAATCTGGTTCCGGCACGGCACGCTGAGCCTTTGGTTATTTCCTCTTCCTGGTGGGAAATGAGAGTTAAATTTGCCCGTCCAGACACCTCCAGCTAGTCTCTCATTGGTTCTCGCTATTCCTGTTCATCTTCCGCAGAAATTGCAAACTGGGCCAAACAGGAGGTTAAAGGGACTGACTCTCCAAGTCGGGAGAGTGTTAGTAAAGCGTCTGGAATGTTGCACCCGAGTACCAGGGTACGAAAACTGAGACATATTTGAACACGTCTCCCGATCACATGGTTGATCATACTCTAGGTTCCACATGCATGTTTTAGCTGAAGGAAGAATACCTTAAACCTGGGTAGTTGAAACCCGTGGAATGGGTACCATGCAATATGACTTCAAAGGGTCTTCATTTGCTCACCGAACCTCTCCAATCCTATCACTGCTGCGTTTATGTCCCTGTACACATGCTTGATTCTCTTTCGGAGACATAGCAATCCATAGGTTTTAAGATACTTAAGAGTCAGGTACATTCTTAGGCGTTTAATATGCGGTGTTGAGTCCATTTCGTTGAGCAAGGAGTAGCTCTTGTCTATTCCATATTTGGCTTAAGGAACTTTATCTGTGCTCATTTCAATCTCTGGTTTTATGCAGCACCCCAACTCACCTTTACCCTTAAACAAGCATAAGTTGGTTTTCTAAATTTGAGACCCTGTTCTGTTCTGTAATTCAGTTCCTGTGTAGCCAAGTTTACATTCCGTGTATTACTGATATCTTATGATGTTTCTTTTTCTGTGTGACTTATTTCAGTTAGAATCATCGTACCTGAATCCACTCATTGTGCTGCTACGGGCCTGATGACATAGATTTCACTGCTGAGTGATACTGCATTGTACGTAAGTACCACAAGTTCTTTATCCATTTTTCACTTTCTGTGATATTGAACTTGTACGGTAAACGAGGTTCTTGTAAACAGAGGCGTCCCAAACATTGGGGTGGCTGTGTCTTTTTGATTTTAATTTCCCTAAACTATAGGACCATAAGTGGAAGTGCCCTAGGCTCTGTTGCTTTCTTTTTTAGATGTTTCAGGAAACACCATACACTTCTCCCGAGTGTCTGTTGGCAGTTTACATCCCGCCCATCAGCATAACAAGGCTCCCAGTTCTCCATGGCCTGTCCTGCCTTTCTGGATTTTACACTTTTTTCAGATGGCCCTTTTGACCGGGGGGAAGTGAGACTTCATTGTAGTGCAGATTTCCTTTGCAAGCTTGCTTGGTTGGCCAAAAAGAGCGTACGCGTTTTTTCCTGAATATATTCAGGAAAAAACGCGTACGCCCTTTCTGGCCAAGTGCATCATTGTGGACGTTCTGCCTCTTTTCCTATGCTTTCAATGCAATTCCAGTCTACCTCCTGAAATCGGTTTCCTGCAATTCTGCCCCGCTTTCAAGTCCTCTTGGCAGCCTTACTTCAGTATATTTTTGGACGATAGTTGTCATTTATAACTCTGCAGGTTTGTGAATTACAGTGCCCCTGAGCTCCTTTCTTCAACTCGTTTTCTTGTGAGCTGGCCGCAACACCGCAGGATGGCTTCAGGCCCTAATCTGGTTCCGGCACGGCACGCTGAGCCTTTGGTTATTTCCTCTTCCTGGTGGGAAATGAGAGTTAAATTTGCCCGTCCAGACACCTCCAGCTAGTCTCTCATTGGTTCTCGCTATTCCTGTTCATCTTCCGCAGAAATTGCAAACTGAGCCAAACAGGAGGTTAAAGGGACTGACTCTCCAAGTCGGGAGAGTGTTAGTAAAGCGTCTGGAATGTTGCACCCGAGTACCAGGGTACGAAAACTGAGACATATTTGAACACGTCTCCCGATCACATGGTTGATCATACTCTAGGTTCCACGTGCATGTTTTAGCTGAAGGAAGAATACCTTAAACCTGGGTAGTTGAAACCCGTGGAATGGGTACCATGCAATATGACTTCAAAGGGTCTTCATTTGCTCACCGAACCTCTCCAATCCTATCACTGCTGCGTTTATGTCCCTGTACACATGCTTGATTCTCTTTCGGAGACATAGCAATCCATAGGTTTTAAGATACTTAAGAGTCAGGTACATTCTTAGGCGTTTAATATGCGGTGTTGAGTCCATTTCGTTGAGCAAGGAGTAGCTCTTGTCTATTCCATATTTGGCTTAAGGAACTTTATCTGTGCTCATTTCAATCTCTGGTTTTATGCAGCACCCCAACTCACCTTTACCCTTAAACAAGCATAAGTTGGTTTTCTAAATTTGAGACCCTGTTCTGTTCTGTAATTCAGTTCCTGTGTAGCCAAGTTTACATTCCGTGTATTACTGATATCTTATGATGTTTCTTTTTCTGTGTGACTTATTTCAGTTAGAATCATCGTACCTGAATCCACTCATTGTGCTGCTACGGGCCTGATGACATAGATTTCACTGCTGAGTGATACTGCATTGTACGTAAGTACCACAAGTTCTTTATCCATTTTTCACTTTCTGTGATATTGAACTTGTACGGTAAACGAGGTTCTTGTAAACAGAGGCGTCCCAAACATTGGGGTGGCTGTGTCTTTTTGATTTTAATTTCCCTAAGCTATAGGACCATAAGTGGAAGTGCCCTAGGCTCTGTTGCTTTGTTTTTTAGATGTTTCAGGAAACACCATACACTTCTCCCGAGTGTCAGTTGGCAGTTTACATCCCGCCCATCAGCATAACAAGGCTTCCAGTTCTCCATGGCCTGTCCTGCCTTTCTGGATTTTACACTTTTTTCAGATGGCCCTTTTGACCGGGGGGAAGTGAGACTTCATTGTAGTACAGATTTCCTTTGCAAGCTTGCTTGGTTGGCCAAAAAGGGCGTATGCGTTTTTTCCTGAATATATTCAGGAAAAAACGCATACGCCCTTTTTGGCCAAGTGCATCATTGTGGACGTTCTGCCTCTTTTCCTATGCTTTCAATGCAATTCCAGTCTACCTCCTGAAATCGGTTTCCTGCAATTCTGCCCCGCTTTCAAGTCCTCTTGGCAGCCTTACTTCAGTATATTTTTGGACGATAGCTGTCATTTATAACTCTGCAGGTTTGTGAATTACAGTGCCCCTGAGCTCCTTTCTTCAACTCGCTTTCTTGTGAGCTGGCCGCAACACCGCAGGATGGCTTCAGGCCCTAATCTGGTTCCGGCACGGCACGCTGAGCCTTTGGTTATTTCCTCTTCCTGGTGGGAAATGAGAGTTAAATTTGCCCGTCCAGACACCTCCAGCTAGTCTCTCATTGGTTCTCGCTATTCCTGTTCATCTTCCGCAGAAATTGTAAACTGGGCCAAACAGGAGGTTAAAGGGACTGATTCTCCAAGTCGGGAGAGTGTTAGTAAAGCGTCTGGAATGTTGCACCCGAGTACCAGGGTACGAAAACTGAGACATATTTGAACACGTCTCCCGATCACATGGTTGATCATACTCTAGGTTCCACATGCATGTTTTAGCTGAAGGAAGAATACCTTAAACCTGGGTAGTTGAAACCCGTGGAATGGGTACCATGCAATATGACTTCAAAGGGTCTTCATTTGCTCACCGAACCTCTCCAATCCTATCACTGCTGCGTTTATGTCCCTGTACACATGCTTGATTCTCTTTCGGAGACATAGCAATCCATAGGTTTTAAGATACTTAAGAGTCAGGTACATTCTTAGGCGTTTAATATGCGGTGTTGAGTCCATTTCGTTGAGCAAGGAGTAGCTCTTGTCTATTCCATATTTGGCTTAAGGAACTTTATCTGTGCTCATTTCAATCTCTGGTTTTATGCAGCACCCCAACTCACCTTTACCCTTAAACAAGCATAAGTTGGTTTTCTAAATTTGAGACCCTGTTCTGTTCTGTAATTCAGTTCCTGTGTAGCCAAGTTTACATTCCGTGTATTACTGATATCTTATGATGTTTCTTTTTCTGTGTGACTTATTTCAGTTAGAATCATCGTACCTGAATCCACTCATTGTGCTGCTACGGGCCTGATGACATAGATTTCACTGCTGAGTGATACTGCATTGTACGTAAGTACCACAAGTTCTTTATCCATTTTTCACTTTCTGTGATATTGAACTTGTACGGTAAACGAGGTTCTTGTAAACAGAGGCGTCCCAAACATTGGGGTGGCTGTGTCTTTTTGATTTTAATTTCCCTAAGCTATAGGACCATAAGTGGAAGTGCCCTAGGCTCTGTTGCTTTGTTTTTTAGATGTTTCAGGAAACACCATACACTTCTCCCGAGTGTCAGTTGGCAGTTTACATCCCGCCCATCAGCATAACAAGGCTCCCAGTTCTCCATGGCCTGTCCTGCCTTTCTGGATTTTACACTTTTTTCAGATGGCCCTTTTGACCGGGGGGAAGTGAGACTTCATTGTAGTGCAGATTTCCTTTGCAAGCTTGCTTGGTTGGCCAAAAAGGGCGTATGCGTTTTTTCCTGAATATATTCAGGAAAAAACGCATACGCCCTTTTTGGCCAAGTGCATCATTGTGGACGTTCTGCCTCTTTTCCTATGCTTTCAATGCAATTCCAGTCTACCTCCTGAAATCGGTTTCCTGCAATTCTGCCCCGCTTTCAAGTCCTCTTGGCAGCCTTACTTCAGTATATTTTTGGACGATAGCTGTCATTTATAACTCTGCAGGTTTGTGAATTACAGTGCCCCTGAGCTCCTTTCTTCAACTCGCTTTCTTGTGAGCTGGCCGCAACACCGCAGGATGGCTTCAGGCCCTAATCTGGTTCCGGCACGGCACGCTGAGCCTTTGGTTATTTCCTCTTCCTGGTGGGAAATGAGAGTTAAATTTGCCCGTCCAGACACCTCCAGCTAGTCTCTCATTGGTTCTCGCTATTCCTGTTCATCTTCCGCAGAAATTGCAAACTGGGCCAAACAGGAGGTTAAAGGGACTGACTCTCCAAGTCGGGAGAGTGTTAGTAAAGCGTCTGGAATGTTGCACCCGAGTACCAGGGTACGAAAACTGAGACATATTTGAACACGTCTCCCGATCACATGGTTGATCATACTCTAGGTTCCACATGCATGTTTTAGCTGAAGGAAGAATACCTTAAACCTGGGTAGTTGAAACCCGTGGAATGGGTACCATGCAATATGACTTCAAAGGGTCTTCATTTGCTCACCGAACCTCTCCAATCCTATCACTGCTGCGTTTATGTCCCTGTACACATGCTTGATTCTCTTTCGGAGACATAGCAATCCATAGGTTTTAAGATACTTAAGAGTCAGGTACATTCTTAGGCGTTTAATATGCGGTGTTGAGTCCATTTCGTTGAGCAAGGAGTAGCTCTTGTCTATTCCATATTTGGCTTAAGGAACTTTATCTGTGCTCATTTCAATCTCTGGTTTTATGCAGCACCCCAACTCACCTTTACCCTTAAACAAGCATAAGTTGGTTTTCTAAATTTGAGACCCTGTTCTGTTCTGTAATTCAGTTCCTGTGTAGCCAAGTTTACATTCCGTGTATTACTGATATCTTATGATGTTTCTTTTTCTGTGTGACTTATTTCAGTTAGAATCATCGTACCTGAATCCACTCATTGTGCTGCTACGGGCCTGATGACATAGATTTCACTGCTGAGTGATACTGCATTGTACGTAAGTACCACAAGTTCTTTATCCATTTTTCACTTTCTGTGATATTGAACTTGTACGGTAAACGAGGTTCTTGTAAACAGAGGCGTCCCAAACATTGGGGTGGCTGTGTCTTTTTGATTTTAATTTCCCTAAGCTATAGGACCATAAGTGGAAGTGCCCTAGGCTCTGTTGCTTTGTTTTTTAGATGTTTCAGGAAACACCATACACTTCTCCCGAGTGTCTGTTGGCAATTTACATCCCGCCCATCAGCATAACAAGGCTCCCAGTTCTCCATGGCCTGTCCTGCCTTTCTGGATTTTACACTTTTTTCAGATGGCCCTTTTGACCGGGGGGAAGTGAGACTTCATTGTAGTGCAGATTTCCTTTGCAAGCTTGCTTGGTTGGCCAAAAAGGGCGTATGCGTTTTTTCCTGAATATATTCAGGAAAAAACGCATACGCCCTTTTTGGCCAAGTGCATCATTGTGGACGTTCTGCCTCTTTTCCTATGCTTTCAATGCAATTCCAGTCTACCTCCTGAAATCGGTTTCCTGCAATTCTGCCCCGCTTTCAAGTCCTCTTGGCAGCCTTACTTCAGTATATTTTTGGACGATAGTTGTCATTTATAACTCTGCAGGTTTGTGAATTACAGTGCCCCTGAGCTCCTTTCTTCAACTCGTTTTCTTGTGAGCTGGCCGCAACACCGCAGGATGGCTTCAGGCCCTAATCTGGTTCCGGCACGGCACGCTGAGCCTTTGGTTATTTCCTCTTCCTGGTGGGAAATGAGAGTTAAATTTGCCCGTCCAGACACCTCCAGCTAGTCTCTCATTGGTTCTCGCTATTCCTGTTCATCTTCCGCAGAAATTGCAAACTGGGCCAAACAGGAGGTTAAAGGGACTGACTCTCCAAGTCGGGAGAGTGTTAGTAAAGCGTCTGGAATGTTGCACCCGAGTACCAGGGTACGAAAACTGAGACATATTTGAACACGTCTCCCGATCACATGGTTGATCATACTCTAGGTTCCACATGCATGTTTTAGCTGAAGGAAGAATACCTTAAACCTGGGTAGTTGAAACCCGTGGAATGGGTACCATGCAATATGACTTCAAAGGGTCTTCATTTGCTCACCGAACCTCTCCAATCCTATCACTGCTGCGTTTATGTCCCTGTACACATGCTTGATTCTCTTTCGGAGACATAGCAATCCATAGGTTTTAAGATACTTAAGAGTCAGGTACATTCTTAAGCGTTTAATATGCGGTGTTGAGTCCATTTCGTTGAGCAAGGAGTAGCTCTTGTCTATTCCATATTTGGCTTAAGGAACTTTATCTGTGCTCATTTCAATCTCTGGTTTTATGCAGCACCCCAACTCACCTTTACCCTTAAACAAGCATAAGTTGGTTTTCTAAATTTGAGACCCTGTTCTGTTCTGTAATTCAGTTCCTGTGTAGCCAAGTTTACATTCCGTGTATTACTGATATCTTATGATGTTTCTTTTTCTGTGTGACTTATTTCAGTTAGAATCATCGTACCTGAATCCACTCATTGTGCTGCTACGGGCCTGATGACATAGATTTCACTGCTGAGTGATACTGCATTGTACGTAAGTACCACAAGTTCTTTATCCATTTTTCACTTTCTGTGATATTGAACTTGTACGGTAAACGAGGTTCTTGTAAACAGAGGCGTCCCAAACATTGGGGTGGCTGTGTCTTTTTGATTTTAATTTCCCTAAGCTATAGGACCATAAGTGGAAGTGCCCTAGGCTCTGTTGCTTTGTTTTTTAGATGTTTCAGGAAACACCATACACTTCTCCCGAGTGTCTGTTGGCAGTTTACATCCCGCCCATCAGCATAACAAGGCTCCCAGTTCTCCATGGCCTGTCCTGCCTTTCTGGATTTTACCCTTTTTTCAGATGGCCCTTTTGACCGGGGGGAAGTGAGACTTCATTGTAGTGCAGATTTCCTTTGCAAGCTTGCTTGGTTGGCCAAAAAGGGCGTATGCGTTTTTTCCTGAATATATTCAGGAAAAAACGCATACGCCCTTTTTGGCCAAGTGCATCATTGTGGACGTTCTGCCTCTTTTCCTATGCTTTCAATGCAATTCCAGTCTACCTCCTGAAATCGGTTTCCTGCAATTCTGCCCCGCTTTCAAGTCCTCTTGGCAGCCTTACTTCAGTATATTTTTGGACGATAGTTGTCATTTATAACTCTGCAGGTTTGTGAATTACAGTGCCCCTGAGCTCCTTTCTTCAACTCGTTTTCTTGTGAGCTGGCCGCAACACCGCAGGATGGCTTCAGGCCCTAATCTGGTTCCGGCACGGCACGCTGAGCCTTTGGTTATTTCCTCTTCCTGGTGGGAAATGAGAGTTAAATTTGCCCGTCCAGACACCTCCAGCTAGTCTCTCATTGGTTCTCGCTATTCCTGTTCATCTTCCGCAGAAATTGCAAACTGGGCCAAACAGGAGGTTAAAGGGACTGACTCTCCAAGTCGGGAGAGTGTTAGTAAAGCGTCTGGAATGTTGCACCCGAGTACCAGGGTACGAAAACTGAGACATATTTGAACACGTCTCCCGATCACATGGTTGATCATACTCTAGGTTCCACATGCATGTTTTAGCTGAAGGAAGAATACCTTAAACCTGGGTAGTTGAAACCCGTGGAATGGGTACCATGCAATATGACTTCAAAGGGTCTTCATTTGCTCACCGAACCTCTCCAATCCTATCACTGCTGCGTTTATGTCCCTGTACACATGCTTGATTCTCTTTCGGAGACATAGCAATCCATAGGTTTTAAGATACTTAAGAGTCAGGTACATTCTTAGGCGTTTAATATGCGGTGTTGAGTCCATTTCGTTGAGCAAGGAGTAGCTCTTGTCTATTCCATATTTGGCTTAAGGAACTTTATCTGTGCTCATTTCAATCTCTGGTTTTATGCAGCACCCCAACTCACCTTTACCCTTAAACAAGCATAAGTTGGTTTTCTAAATTTGAGACCCTGTTCTGTTCTGTAATTCAGTTCCTGTGTAGCCAAGTTTACATTCCGTGTATTACTGATATCTTATGATGTTTCTTTTTCTGTGTGACTTATTTCAGTTAGAATCATCGTACCTGAATCCACTCATTGTGCTGCTACGGGCCTGATGACATAGATTTCACTGCTGAGTGATACTGCATTGTACGTAAGTACCACAAGTTCTTTATCCATTTTTCACTTTCTGTGATATTGAACTTGTACGGTAAACGAGGTTCTTGTAAACAGAGGCGTCCCAAACATTGGGGTGGCTGTGTCTTTTTGATTTTAATTTCCCTAAGCTATAGGACCATAAGTGGAAGTGCCCTAGGCTCTGTTGCTTTGTTTTTTAGATGTTTCAGGAAACACCATACACTTCTCCCGAGTGTCAGTTGGCAGTTTACATCCCGCCCATCAGCATAACAAGGCTTCCAGTTCTCCATGGCCTGTCCTGCCTTTCTGGATTTTACACTTTTTTCAGATGGCCCTTTTGACCGGGGGGAAGTGAGACTTCATTGTAGTGCAGATTTCCTTTGCAAGCTTGCTTGGTTGGCCAAAAAGGGCGTATGCGTTTTTTCCTGAATATATTCAGGAAAAAACGCATACGCCCTTTTTGGCCAAGTGCATCATTGTGGACGTTCTGCCTCTTTTCCTATGCTTTCAATGCAATTCCAGTCTACCTCCTGAAATCGGTTTCCTGCAATTCTGCCCCGCTTTCAAGTCCTCTTGGCAGCCTTACTTCAGTATATTTTTGGACGATAGCTGTCATTTATAACTCTGCAGGTTTGTGAATTACAGTGCCCCTGAGCTCCTTTCTTCAACTCGTTTTCTTGTGAGCTGGCCGCAACACCGCAGGATGGCTTCAGGCCCTAATCTGGTTCCGGCACGGCACGCTGAGCCTTTGGTTATTTCCTCTTCCTGGTGGGAAATGAGAGTTAAATTTGCCCGTCCAGACACCTCCAGCTAGTCTCTCATTGGTTCTCGCTATTCCTGTTCATCTTCCGCAGAAATTGCAAACTGGGCCAAACAGGAGGTTAAAGGGACTGACTCTCCAAGTCGGGAGAGTGTTAGTAAAGCGTCTGGAATGTTGCACCCGAGTACCAGGGTACGAAAACTGAGACATATTTGAACACGTCTCCCGATCACATGGTTGATCATACTCTAGGTTCCACATGCATGTTTTAGCTGAAGGAAGAATACCTTAAACCTGGGTAGTTGAAACCCGTGGAATGGGTACCATGCAATATGACTTCAAAGGGTCTTCATTTGCTCACCGAACCTCTCCAATCCTATCACTGCTGCGTTTATGTCCCTGTACACATGCTTGATTCTCTTTCGGAGACATAGCAATCCATAGGTTTTAAGATACTTAAGAGTCAGGTACATTCTTAGGCGTTTAATATGCGGTGTTGAGTCCATTTCGTTGAGCAAGGAGTAGCTCTTGTCTATTCCATATTTGGCTTAAGGAACTTTATCTGTGCTCATTTCAATCTCTGGTTTTATGCAGCACCCCAACTCACCTTTACCCTTAAACAAGCATAAGTTGGTTTTCTAAATTTGAGACCCTGTTCTGTTCTGTAATTCAGTTCCTGTGTAGCCAAGTTTACATTCCGTGTATTACTGATATCTTATGATGTTTCTTTTTCTGTGTGACTTATTTCAGTTAGAATCATCGTACCTGAATCCACTCATTGTGCTGCTACGGGCCTGATGACATAGATTTCACTGCTGAGTGATACTGCATTGTACGTAAGTACCACAAGTTCTTTATCCATTTTTCACTTTCTGTGATATTGAACTTGTACGGTAAACGAGGTTCTTGTAAACAGAGGCGTCCCAAACATTGGGGTGGCTGTGTCTTTTTGATTTTAATTTCCCTAAGCTATAGGACCATAAGTGGAAGTGCCCTAGGCTCTGTTGCTTTGTTTTTTAGATGTTTCAGGAAACACCATACACTTCTCCCGAGTGTCAGTTGGCAGTTTACATCCCGCCCATCAGCATAACAAGGCTTCCAGTTCTCCATGGCCTGTCCTGCCTTTCTGGATTTTACACTTTTTTCAGATGGCCCTTTTGACCGGGGGGAAGTGAGACTTCATTGTAGTGCAGATTTCCTTTGCAAGCTTGCTTGGTTGGCCAAAAAGGGCGTACGCGTTTTTTCCTGAATATATTCAGGAAAAAACGCATACGCCCTTTTTGGCCAAGTGCATCATTGTGGACGTTCTGCCTCTTTTCCTATGCTTTCAATGCAATTCCAGTCTACCTCCTGAAATCGGTTTCCTGCAATTCTGCCCCGCTTTCAAGTCCTCTTGGCAGCCTTACTTCAGTATATTTTTGGACGATAGCTGTCATTTATAACTCTGCAGGTTTGTGAATTACAGTGCCCCTGAGCTCCTTTCTTCAACTCGTTTTCTTGTGAGCTTGCCGCAACACCGCAGGATGGCTTCAGGCCCTAATCTGGTTCCGGCACGGCACGCTGAGCCTTTGGTTATTTCCTCTTCCTGGTGGGAAATGAGAGTTAAATTTGCCCGTCCAGACACCTCCAGCTAGTCTCTCATTGGTTCTCGCTATTCCTGTTCATCTTCCGCAGAAATTGCAAACTGGGCCAAACAGGAGGTTAAAGGGACTGACTCTCCAAGTCGGGAGAGTGTTAGTAAAGCGTCTGGAATGTTGCACCCGAGTACCAGGGTACGAAAACTGAGACATATTTGAACACGTCTCCCGATCACATGGTTGATCATACTCTAGGTTCCACATGCATGTTTTAGCTGAAGGAAGAATACCTTAAACCTGGGTAGTTGAAACCCGTGGAATGGGTACCATGCAATATGACTTCAAAGGGTCTTCATTTGCTCACCGAACCTCTCCAATCCTATCACTGCTGCGTTTATGTCCCTGTACACATGCTTGATTCTCTTTCGGAGACATAGCAATCCATAGGTTTTAAGATACTTAAGAGTCAGGTACATTCTTAGGCGTTTAATATGCGGTGTTGAGTCCATTTCGTTGAGCAAGGAGTAGCTCTTGTCTATTCCATATTTGGCTTAAGGAACTTTATCTGTGCTCATTTCAATCTCTGGTTTTATGCAGCACCCCAACTCACCTTTACCCTTAAACAAGCATAAGTTGGTTTTCTAAATTTGAGACCCTGTTCTGTTCTGTAATTCAGTTCCTGTGTAGCCAAGTTTACATTCCGTGTATTACTGATATCTTATGATGTTTCTTTTTCTGTGTGACTTATTTCAGTTAGAATCATCGTACCTGAATCCACTCATTGTGCTGCTACGGGCCTGATGACATAGATTTCACTGCTGAGTGATACTGCATTGTACGTAAGTACCACAAGTTCTTTATCCATTTTTCACTTTCTGTGATATTGAACTTGTACGGTAAACGAGGTTCTTGTAAACAGAGGCGTCCCAAACATTGGGGTGGCTGTGTCTTTTTGATTTTAATTTCCCTAAGCTATAGGACCATAAGTGGAAGTGCCCTAGGCTCTGTTGCTTTGTTTTTTAGATGTTTCAGGAAACACCATACACTTCTCCCGAGTGTCAGTTGGCAGTTTACATCCCGCCCATCAGCATATCAAGGCTCCCAGTTCTCCATGGCCTGTCCTGCCTTTCTGGATTTTACACTTTTTTCAGATGGCCCTTTTGACCGGGGGGAAGTGAGACTTCATTGTAGTGCAGATTTCCTTTGCAAGCTTGCTTGGTTGGCCAAAAAGGGCGTATGCGTTTTTTCCTGAATATATTCAGGAAAAAACGCATACGCCCTTTTTGGCCAAGTGCATCATTGTGGACGTTCTGCCTCTTTTCCTATGCTTTCAATGCAATTCCAGTCTACCTCCTGAAATCGGTTTCCTGCAATTCTGCCCCGCTTTCAAGTCCTCTTGGCAGCCTTACTTCAGTATATTTTTGGACGATAGCTGTCATTTATAACTCTGCAGGTTTCTGAATTACAGTGCCCCTGAGCTCCTTTCTTCAACTCGCTTTCTTGTGAGCTGGCCGCAACACCGCAGGATGGCTTCAGGCCCTAATCTGGTTCCGGCACGGCACGCTGAGCCTTTGGTTATTTCCTCTTCCTGGTGGGAAATGAGAGTTAAATTTGCCCGTCCAGACACCTCCAGCTAGTCTCTCATTGGTTCTCGCTATTCCTGTTCATCTTCCGCAGAAATTGCAAACTGGGCCAAACAGGAGGTTAAAGGGACAGACTCTCCAAGTGGGGAGAGTGTTAGTAAAGCGTCTGGAATGTTGCACCCGAGTACCAGGGTACGAAAACTGAGACATATTTGAACACGTCTCCCGATCACATGGTTGATCATACTCTAGGTTCCACATGCATGTTTTAGCTGAAGGAAGAATACCTTAAACCTGGGTAGTTGAAACCCGTGGAATGGGTACCATGCAATATGACTTCAAAGGGTCTTCATTTGCTCACCGAACCTCTCCAATCCTATCACTGCTGCGTTTATGTCCCTGTACACATGCTTGATTCTCTTTCGGAGACATAGCAATCCATACGTTTTAAGATACTTAAGAGTCAGGTACATTCTTAGGCGTTTAATATGCGGTGTTGAGTCCATTTCGTTGAGCAAGGAGTAGCTCTTGTCTATTCCATATTTGGCTTAAGGAACTTTATCTGTGCTCATTTCAATCTCTGGTTTTATGCAGCACCCCAACTCACCTTTACCCTTAAACAAGCATAAGTTGGTTTTCTAAATTTGAGACCCTGTTCTGTTCTGTAACTCAGTTCCTGTGTAGCCAAGTTTACATTCCGTGTATTACTGATATCTTATGATGTTTCTTTTTCTGTGTGACTTATTTCAGTTAGAATCATCGTACCTGAATCCACTCATTGTGCTGCTACGGGCCTGATGACATAGATTTCACTGCTGAGTGATACTGCATTGTACGTAAGTACCACAAGTTCTTTATCCATTTTTCACTTTCTGTGATATTGATCTTGTACGGTAAACGAGGTTCTTGTAAACAGAGGCGTCCCAAACATTGGGGTGGCTGTGTCTTTTTGATTTTAATTTCCCTAAGCTATAGGACCATAAGTGGAAGTGCCCTAGGCTCTGTTGCTTTGTTTTTTAGATGTTTCAGGAAACACCATACACTTCTCCCGAGTGTCTGTTGGCAGTTTACATCCCGCCCATCAGCATAACAAGGCTCCCAGTTCTCCATGGCCTGTCCTGCCTTTCTGGATTTTACACTTTTTTCAGATGGCCCTTTTGACCGGGGGAAGTGAGACTTCATTGTAGTGCAGATTTCCTTTGCAAGCTTGCTTGGTTGGCCAAAAAGGGCGTATGCGTTTTTTCCTGAATATATTCAGGAAAAAACGCATACGCCCTTTTTGGCCAAGTGCATCATTGTGGACGTTCTGCCTCTTTTCCTATGCTTTCAATGCAATTCCAGTCTACCTCCTGAAATCGGTTTCCTGCAATTCTGCCCCGCTTTCAAGTCCTCTTGGCAGCCTTACTTCAGTATATTTTTGGACGATAGCTGTCATTTATAACTCTGCAGGTTTGTGAATTACAGTGCCCCTGAGCTCCTTTCTTCAACTCGCTTTCTTGTGAGCTGGCCGCAACACCGCAGGATGGCTTCAGGCCCTAATCTGGTTCCGGCACGGCACGCTGAGCCTTTGGTTATTTCCTCTTCCTGGTGGGAAATGAGAGTTAAATTTGCCCGTCCAGACACCTCCAGCTAGTCTCTCATTGGTTCTCGCTATTCCTGTTCATCTTCCGCAGAAATTGCAAACTGGGCCAAACAGGAGGTTAAAGGCGCTGACTCTCCAAGTGGGGAGAGTGTTAGTAAAGCGTCTGGAATGTTGCACCCGAGTACCAGGGTACGAAAACTGAGACATATTTGAACACGTCTCCCGATCACATGGTTGATCATACTCTAGGTTCCACATGCATGTTTTAGCTGAAGGAAGAATACCTTAAACCTGGGTAGTTGAAACCCGTGGAATGGGTACCATGCAATATGACTTCAAAGGGTCTTCATTTGCTCACCGAACCTCTCCAATCCTATCACTGCTGCGTTTATGTCCCTGTACACATGCTTGATTCTCTTTCGGAGACATAGCAATCCATAGGTTTTAAGATACTTAAGAGTCAGGTACATTCTTAGGCGTTTAATATGCAGTGTTGAGTCCATTTCGTTGAGCAAGGAGTAGCTCTTGTCTATTCCATATTTGGCTTAAGGAACTTTATCTGTGCTCATTTCAATCTCTGGTTTTATGCAGCACCCCAACTCACCTTTACCCTTAAACAAGCATAAGTTGGTTTTCTAAATTTGAGACCCTGTTCTGTTCTGTAATTCAGTTCCTGTGTAGCCAAGTTTACATTCCGTGTATTACTGATATCTTATGATGTTTCTTTTTCTGTGTGACTTATTTCAGTTAGAATCATCGTACCTGAATCCACTCATTGTGCTGCTACGGGCCTGATGACATAGATTTCACTGCTGAGTGATACTGCATTGTACGTAAGTACCACAAGTTCTTTATCCATTTTTCACTTTCTGTGATATTGAACTTGTACGGTAAACGAGGTTCTTGTAAACAGAGGCGTCCCAAACATTGGGGTGGCTGTGTCTTTTTGATTTTAATTTCCCTAAGCTATAGGACCATAAGTGGAAGTGCCCTAGGCTCTGTTGCTTTGTTTTTTAGATGTTTCAGGAAACACCATACACTTCTCCCGAGTGTCAGTTGGCAGTTTACATCCCGCCCATCAGCATATCAAGGCTCCCAGTTCTCCATGGCCTGTCCTGCCTTTCTGGATTTTACACTTTTTTCAGATGGCCCTTTTGACTGGGGGGAAGTGAGACTTCATTGTAGTGCAGATTTCCTTTACAAGCTTGCTTGGTTGGCCAAAAAGGGCGTATGCGTTTTTTCCTGAATATATTCAGGAAAAAACGCATACGCCCTTTTTGGCCAAGTGCATCATTGTGGACGTTCTGCCTCTTTTCCTATGCTTTCAATGCAATTCCAGTCTACCTCCTGAAATCGGTTTCCTGCAATTCTGCCCCGCTTTCAAGTCCTCTTGGCAGCCTTACTTCAGTATATTTTTGGACGATAGCTGTCATTTATAACTCTGCAGGTTTGTGAATTACAGTGCCCCTGAGCTCCTTTCTTCAACTCGCTTTCTTGTGAGCTGGCCGCAACACCGCAGGATGGCTTCAGGCCCTAATCTGGTTCCGGCACGGCACGCTGAGCCTTTGGTTATTTCCTCTTCCTGGTGGGAAATGAGAGTTAAATTTGCCCGTCCAGACACCTCCAGCTAGTCTCTCATTGGTTCTCGCTATTCCTGTTCATCTTCCGCAGAAATTGCAAACTGGGCCAAACAGGAGGTTAAAGGGACTGACTCTCCAAGTTGGGAGAGTGTTAGTAAAGCGTCTGGAATGTTGCACCCGAGTACCAGGGTACGAAAACTGAGACATATTTGAACACGTCTCCCGATCACATGGTTGATCATACTCTAGGTTCCACATGCATGTTTTAGCTGAAGGAAGAATACCTTAAACCTGGGTAGTTGAAACCCGTGGCATGGGTACCATGCAATATGACTTCAAAGGGTCTTCATTTGCTCACCGAACCTCTCCAATCCTATCACTGCTGCGTTTATGTCCCTGTACACATGCTTGATTCTCTTTCGGAGACATAGCAATCCATAGGTTTTAAGATACTTAAGAGTCAGGTACATTCTTAGGCGTTTAATATGCGGTGTTGAGTCCATTTCGTTGAGCAAGGAGTAGCTCTTGTCTATTCCATATTTGGCTTAAGGAACTTTATCTGTGCTCATTTCAATCTCTGGTTTTATGCAGCACCCCAACTCACCTTTACCCTTAAACAAGCATAAGTTGGTTTTCTAAATTTGAGACCCTGTTCTGTTCTGTAATTCAGTTCCTGTGTAGCCAAGTTTACATTCCGTGTATTACTGATATCTTATGATGTTTCTTTTTCTGTGTGACTTATTTCAGTTAGAATCATCGTACCTGAATCCACTCATTGTGCTGCTACGGGCCTGATGACATAGATTTCACTGCTGAGTGATACTGCATTGTACGTATGTACCACAAGTTCTTTATCCATTTTTCACTTTCTGTGATATTGAACTTGTACGGTAAACGAGGTTCTTGTAAACAGAGGCGTCCCAAACATTGGGGTGGCTGTGTCTTTTTGATTTTAATTTCCCTAAGCTATAGGACCATAAGTGGAAGTGCCCTAGGCTCTGTTGCTTTGTTTTTTAGATGTTTCAGGAAACACCATACACTTCTCCCGAGTGTCTGTTGGCAGTTTACATCCCGCCCATCAGCATAACAAGGCTCCCAGTTCTCCATGGCCTGTCCTGCCTTTCTGGATTTTACACTTTTTTCAGATGGCCCTTTTGACCGGGGGGAAGTGAGACTTCATTGTAGTGCAGATTTCCTTTGCAAGCTTGCTTGGTTGGCCAAAAAGGGCGTATGCGTTTTTTCCTGAATATATTCAGGAAAAAACGCATACGCCCTTTTTGGCCAAGTGCATCATTGTGGACGTTCTGCCTCTTTTCCTATGCTTTCAATGCAATTCCAGTCTACCTCCTGAAATCGGTTTCCTGCAATTCTGCCCCGCTTTCAAGTCCTCTTGGCAGCCTTACTTCAGTATATTTTTGGACGATAGCTGTCATTTATAACTCTGCAGGTTTGTGAATTACAGTGCCCCTGAGCTCCTTTCTTCAACTCGCTTTCTTGTGAGCTGGCCGCAACACCGCAGGATGGCTTCAGGCCCTAATCTGGTTCCGGCACGGCACGCTGAGCCTTTGGTTATTTCCTCTTCCTGGTGGGAAATGAGAGTTAAATTTGCCCGTCCAGACACCTCCAGCTAGTCTCTCATTGGTTCTCGCTATTCCTGTTCATCTTCCGCAGAAATTGCAAACTGGGCCAAACAGGAGGTTAAAGGCGCTGACTCTCCAAGTGGGGAGAGTGTTAGTAAAGCGTCTGGAATGTTGCACCCGAGTACCAGGGTACGAAAACTGAGACATATTTGAACACGTCTCCCGATCACATGGTTGATCATACTCTAGGTTCCACATGCATGTTTTAGCTGAAGGAAGAATACCTTAAACCTGGGTAGTTGAAACCCGTGGAATGGGTACCATGCAATATGACTTCAAAGGGTCTTCATTTGCTCACCGAACCTCTCCAATCCTATCACTGCTGCGTTTATGTCCCTGTACACATGCTTGATTCTCTTTCGGAGACATAGCAATCCATAGGTTTTAAGATACTTAAGAGTCAGGTACATTCTTAGGCGTTTAATATGCGGTGTTGAGTCCATTTCGTTGAGCAAGGAGTAGCTCTTGTCTATTCCATATTTGGCTTAAGGAACTTTATCTGTGCTCATTTCAATCTCTGGTTTTATGCAGCACCCCAACTCACCTTTACCCTTAAACAAGCATAAGTTGGTTTTCTAAATTTGAGACCCTGTTCTGTTCTGTAATTCAGTTCCTGTGTAGCCAAGTTTACATTCCGTGTATTACTGATATCTTATGATGTTTCTTTTTCTGTGTGACTTATTTCAGTTAGAATCATCGTACCTGAATCCACTCATTGTGCTGCTACGGGCCTGATGACATAGATTTCACTGCTGAGTGATACTGCATTGTACGTAAGTACCACAAGTTCTTTATCCATTTTTCACTTTCTGTGATATTGAACTTGTACGGTAAACGAGGTTCTTGTAAACAGAGGCGTCCCAAACATTGGGGTGGCTGTGTCTTTTTGATTTTAATTTCCCTAAGCTATAGGACCATAAGTGGAAGTGCCCTAGGCTCTGTTGCTTTGTTTTTTAGATGTTTCAGGAAACACCATACACTTCTCCCGAGTGTCTGTTGGCAGTTTACATCCCGCCCATCAGCATAACAAGGCTCCCAGTTCTCCATGGCCTGTCCTGCCTTTCTGGATTTTACACTTTTTTCAGATGGCCCTTTTGACCGGGGGGAAGTGAGACTTCATTGTAGTGCAGATTTCCTTTGCAAGCTTGCTTGGTTGGCCAAAAAGGGCGTATGCGTTTTTTCCTGAATATATTCAGGAAAAAACGCATACGCCCTTTTTGGCCAAGTGCATCATTGTGGACGTTCTGCCTCTTTTCCTATGCTTTCAATGCAATTCCAGTCTACCTCCTGAAATCGGTTTCCTGCAATTCTGCCCCGCTTTCAAGTCCTCTTGGCAGCCTTACTTCAGTATATTTTTGGACGATAGCTGTCATTTATAACTCTGCAGGTTTGTGAATTACAGTGCCCCTGAGCTCCTTTCTTCAACTCGCTTTCTTGTGAGCTGGCCGCAACACCGCAGGATGGCTTCAGGCCCTAATCTGGTTCCGGCACGGCACGCTGAGCCTTTGGTTATTTCCTCTTCCTGGTGGGAAATGAGAGTTAAATTTGCCCGTCCAGACACCTCCAGCTAGTCTCTCATTGGTTCTCGCTATTCCTGTTCATCTTCCGCAGAAATTGCAAACTGGGCCAAACAGGAGGTTAAAGGCGCTGACTCTCCAAGTGGGGAGAGTGTTAGTAAAGCGTCTGGAATGTTGCACCCGAGTACCAGGGTACGAAAACTGAGACATATTTGAACACGTCTCCCGATCACATGGTTGATCATACTCTAGGTTCCACATGCATGTTTTAGCTGAAGGAAGAATACCTTAAACCTGGGTAGTTGAAACCCGTGGAATGGGTACCATGCAATATGACTTCAAAGGGTCTTCATTTGCTCACCGAACCTCTCCAATCCTATCACTGCTGCGTTTATGTCCCTGTACACATGCTTGATTCTCTTTCGGAGACATAGCAATCCATAGGTTTTAAGATACTTAAGAGTCAGGTACATTCTTAGGCGTTTAATATGCGGTGTTGAGTCCATTTCGTTGAGCAAGGAGTAGCTCTTGTCTATTCCATATTTGGCTTAAGGAACTTTATCTGTGCTCATTTCAATCTCTGGTTTTATGCAGCACCCCAACTCACCTTTACCCTTAAACAAGCATAAGTTGGTTTTCTAAATTTGAGACCCTGTTCTGTTCTGTAATTCAGTTCCTGTGTAGCCAAGTTTACATTCCGTGTATTACTGATATCTTATGATGTTTCTTTTTCTGTGTGACTTATTTCAGTTAGAATCATCGTACCTGAATCCACTCATTGTGCTGCTACGGGCCTGATGACATAGATTTCACTGCTGAGTGATACTGCATTGTACGTAAGTACCACAAGTTCTTTATCCATTTTTCACTTTCTGTGATATTGAACTTGTACGGTAAACGAGGTTCTTGTAAACAGAGGCGTCCCAAACATTGGGGTGGCTGTGTCTTTTTGATTTTAATTTCCCTAAGCTATAGGACCATAAGTGGAAGTGCCCTAGGCTCTGTTGCTTTGTTTTTTAGATGTTTCAGGAAACACCATACACTTCTCCCGAGTGTCTGTTGGCAGTTTACATCCCGCCCATCAGCATAACAAGGCTCCCAGTTCTCCATGGCCTGTCCTGCCTTTCTGGATTTTACACTTTTTTCAGATGGCCCTTTTGACCGGGGGGAAGTGAGACTTCATTGTAGTGCAGATTTCCTTTGCAAGCTTGCTTGGTTGGCCAAAAAGGGCGTATGCGTTTTTTCCTGAATATATTCAGGAAAAAACGCATACGCCCTTTTTGGCCAAGTGCATCATTGTGGACGTTCTGCCTCTTTTCCTATGCTTTCAATGCAATTCCAGTCTACCTCCTGAAATCGGTTTCCTGCAATTCTGCCCCGCTTTCAAGTCCTCTTGGCAGCCTTACTTCAGTATATTTTTGGACGATAGCTGTCATTTATAACTCTGCAGGTTTGTGAATTACAGTGCCCCTGAGCTCCTTTCTTCAACTCGCTTTCTTGTGAGCTGGCCGCAACACCGCAGGATGGCTTCAGGCCCTAATCTGGTTCCGGCACGGCACGCTGAGCCTTTGGTTATTTCCTCTTCCTGGTGGGAAATGAGAGTTAAATTTGCCCGTCCAGACACCTCCAGCTAGTCTCTCATTGGTTCTCGCTATTCCTGTTCATCTTCCGCAGAAATTGCAAACTGGGCCAAACAGGAGGTTAAAGGCGCTGACTCTCCAAGTGGGGAGAGTGTTAGTAAAGCGTCTGGAATGTTGCACCCGAGTACCAGGGTACGAAAACTGAGACATATTTGAACACGTCTCCCGATCACATGGTTGATCATACTCTAGGTTCCACATGCATGTTTTAGCTGAAGGAAGAATACCTTAAACCTGGGTAGTTGAAACCCGTGGAATGGGTACCATGCAATATGACTTCAAAGGGTCTTCATTTGCTCACCAAACCTCTCCAATCCTATCACTGCTGCGTTTATGTCCCTGTACACATGCTTGATTCTCTTTCGGAGACATAGCAATCCATAGGTTTTAAGATACTTAAGAGTCAGGTACATTCTTAGGCGTTTAATATGCGGTGTTGAGTCCATTTCGTTGAGCAAGGAGTAGCTCTTGTCTATTCCATATTTGGCTTAAGGAACTTTATCTGTGCTCATTTCAATCTCTGGTTTTATGCAGCACCCCAACTCACCTTTACCCTTAAACAAGCATAAGTTGGTTTTCTAAATTTGAGACCCTGTTCTGTTCTGTAATTCAGTTCCTGTGTAGCCAAGTTTACATTCCGTGTATTACTGATATCTTATGATGTTTCTTTTTCTGTGTGACTTATTTCAGTTAGAATCATCGTACCTGAATCCACTCATTGTGCTGCTACGGGCCTGATGACATAGATTTCACTGCTGAGTGATACTGCATTGTACGTAAGTACCACAAGTTCTTTATCCATTTTTCACTTTCTGTGATATTGAACTTGTACGGTAAACGAGGTTCTTGTAAACAGAGGCGTCCCAAACATTGGGGTGGCTGTGTCTTTTTGATTTTAATTTCCCTAAGCTATAGGACCATAAGTGGAAGTGCCCTAGGCTCTGTTGCTTTGTTTTTTAGATGTTTCAGGAAACACCATACACTTCTCCCGAGTGTCTGTTGGCAATTTACATCCCGCCCATCAGCATAACAAGGCTCCCAGTTCTCCATGGCCTGTCCTGCCTTTCTGGATTTTACACTTTTTTCAGATGGCCCTTTTGACCGGGGGGAAGTGAGACTTCATTGTAGTGCAGATTTCCTTTGCAAGCTTGCTTGGTTGGCCAAAAAGGGCGTATGCGTTTTTTCCTGAATATATTCAGGAAAAAACGCATACGCCCTTTCTGGCCAAGTGCATCATTGTGGACGTTCTGCCTCTTTTCCTATGCTTTCAATGCAATTCCAGTCTACCTCCTGAAATCGGTTTCCTGCAATTCTGCCCCGCTTTCAAGTCCTCTTGGCAGCCTTACTTCAGTATATTTTTGGACGATAGTTGTCATTTATAACTCTGCAGGTTTGTGAATTACAGTGCCCCTGAGCTCCTTTCTTCAACTCGTTTTCTTGTGAGCTGGCCGCAACACCGCAGGATGGCTTCAGGCCCTAATCTGGTTCCGGCACGGCACGCTGAGCCTTTGGTTATTTCCTCTTCCTGGTGGGAAATGAGAGTTAATTTGCCGTCCAGACACCTTCAGCTAGTCTCTCATTGGTTCTCGCTATTCCTGTTCATCTTCCGCAGAAATTGCAAACTGGGCCAAACAGGAGGTTAAAGGGACTGACTCTCCAAGTCGGGAGAGTGTTAGTAAAGCGTCTGGAATGTTGCACCCGAGTACCAGGGTACGAAAACTGAGACATATTTGAACACGTCTCCCGATCACATGGTTGATCATACTCTAGGTTCCACATGCATGTTTTAGCTGAAGGAAGAATACCTTAAACCTGGGTAGTTGAAACCCGTGGAATGGGTACCATGCAATATGACTTCAAAGGGTCTTCATTTGCTCACCGAACCTCTCCAATCCTATCACTGCTGCGTTTATGTCCCTGTACACATGCTTGATTCTCTTTCGGAGACATAGCAATCCATAGGTTTTAAGATACTTAAGAGTCAGGTACATTCTTAGGCGTTTAATATGGGGTGTTGAGTCCATTTCGTTGAGCAAAGAGTAGCTCTTGTCTATTCCATATTTGGCTTAAGGAACTTTATCTGTGCTCATTTCAATCTCTGGTTTTATGCAGCACCCCAACTCACCTTTACCCTTAAACAAGCATAAGTTGGTTTTCTAAATTTGAGACCCTGTTCTGTTCTGTAATTCGGTTCCTGTGTAGCCAAGTTTACATTCCGTGTATTACTGATATCTTATGATGTTTCTTTTTCTGTGTGACTTATTTCAGTTAGAATCATCGTACCTGAATCCACTCATTGTGCTGCTACGGGCCTGATGACATAGATTTCACTGCTGAGTGATACTGCATTGTACGTAAGTACCACAAGTTCTTTATCCATTTTTCACTTTCTGTGATATTGAACTTGTACGGTAAACGAGGTTCTTGTAAACAGAGGCGTCCCAAACATTGGGGTGGCTGTGTCTTTTTGATTTTAATTTCCCTAAGCTATAGGACCATAAGTGGAAGTGCCCTAGGCTCTGTTGCTTTGTTTTTTAGATGTTTCAGGAAACACCATACACTTCTCCCGAGTGTCTGTTGGCAATTTACGTCCCGCCCATCAGCATAACAAGGCTCCCAGTTCTCCATGGCCTGTCCTGCCTTTCTGGATTTTACACTTTTTTCAGATGGCCCTTTTGACCGGGGGGAAGTGAGACTTCATTGTAGTGCAGATTTCCTTTGCAAGCTTGCTTGGTTGGCCAAAAAGGGCGTATGCGTTTTTTCCTGAATATATTCAGGAAAAAACGCATACGCCCTTTCTGGCCAAGTGCATCATTGTGGACGTTCTGCCTCTTTTCCTATGCTTTCAATGCAATTCCAGTCTACCTCCTGAAATCGGTTTCCTGCAATTCTGCCCCGCTTTCAAGTCCTCTTGGCAGCCTTACTTCAGTATATTTTTGGACGATAGCTGTCATTTATAACTCTGCAGGTTTGTGAATTACAGTGCCCCTGAGCTCCTTTCTTCAACTCGTTTTCTTGTGAGCTGGCCGCAACACCGCAGGATGGCTTCAGGCCCTAATCTGGTTCCGGCACGGCACGCTGAGCCTTTGGTTATTTCCTCTTCCTGGTGGGAAATGAGAGTTAATTTGCCGTCCAGACACCTTCAGCTAGTCTCTCATTGGTTCTCGCTATTCCTGTTCATCTTCCGCAGAAATTGCAAACTGGGCCAAACAGGAGGTTAAAGGGACTGACTCTCCAAGTCGGGAGAGTGTTAGTAAAGCGTCTGGAATGTTGCACCCGAGTACCAGGGTACGAAAACTGAGACATATTTGAACACGTCTCCCGATCACATGGTTGATCATACTCTAGGTTCCACATGCATGTTTTAGCTGAAGGAAGAATACCTTAAACCTGGGTAGTTGAAACCCGTGGAATGGGTACCATGCAATATGACTTCAAAGGGTCTTCATTTGCTCACCGAACCTCTCCAATCCTATCACTGCTGCGTTTATGTCCCTGTACACATGCTTGATTCTCTTTCGGAGACATAGCAATCCATAGGTTTTAAGATACTTAAGAGTCAGGTACATTCTTAGGCGTTTAATATGGGGTGTTGAGTCCATTTCGTTGAGCAAAGAGTAGCTCTTGTCTATTCCATATTTGGCTTAAGGAACTTTATCTGTGCTCATTTCAATCTCTGGTTTTATGCAGCACCCCAACTCACCTTTACCCTTAAACAAGCATAAGTTGGTTTTCTAAATTTGAGACCCTGTTCTGTTCTGTAATTCGGTTCCTGTGTAGCCAAGTTTACATTCCGTGTATTACTGATATCTTATGATGTTTCTTTTTCTGTGTGACTTATTTCAGTTAGAATCATCGTACCTGAATCCACTCATTGTGCTGCTACGGGCCTGATGACATAGATTTCACTGCTGAGTGATACTGCATTGTACGTAAGTACCACAAGTTCTTTATCCATTTTTCACTTTCTGTGATATTGAACTTGTACGGTAAACGAGGTTCTTGTAAACAGAGGCGTCCCAAACATTGGGGTGGCTGTGTCTTTTTGATTTTAATTTCCCTAAGCTATAGGACCATAAGTGGAAGTGCCCTAGGCTCTGTTGCTTTGTTTTTTAGATGTTTCAGGAAACACCATACACTTCTCCCGAGTGTCTGTTGGCAATTTACGTCCCGCCCATCAGCATAACAAGGCTCCCAGTTCTCCATGGCCTGTCCTGCCTTTCTGGATTTTACACTTTTTTCAGATGGCCCTTTTGACCGGGGGGAAGTGAGACTTCATTGTAGTGCAGATTTCCTTTGCAAGCTTGCTTGGTTGGCCAAAAAGGGCGTATGCGTTTTTTCCTGAATATATTCAGGAAAAAACGCATACGCCCTTTCTGGCCAAGTGCATCATTGTGGACGTTCTGCCTCTTTTCCTATGCTTTCAATGCAATTCCAGTCTACCTCCTGAAATCGGTTTCCTGCAATTCTGCCCCGCTTTCAAGTCCTCTTGGCAGCCTTACTTCAGTATATTTTTGGACGATAGCTGTCATTTATAACTCTGCAGGTTTGTGAATTACAGTGCCCCTGAGCTCCTTTCTTCAACTCGCTTTCTTGTGAGCTGGCCGCAACACCGCAGGATGGCTTCAGGCCCTAATCTGGTTCCGGCACGGCACGCTGAGCCTTTGGTTATTTCCTCTTCCTGGTGGGAAATGAGAGTTAAATTTGCCCGTCCAGACACCTCCAGCTAGTCTCTCATTGGTTCTCGCTATTCCTGTTCATCTTCCGCAGAAATTGCAAACTGGGCCAAACAGGAGGTTAAAGGCGCTGACTCTCCAAGTGGGGAGAGTGTTAGTAAAGCGTCTGGAATGTTGCACCCGAGTACCAGGGTACGAAAACTGAGACATATTTGAACACGTCTCCCGATCACATGGTTGATCATACTCTAGGTTCCACATGCATGTTTTAGCTGAAGGAAGAATACCTTAAACCTGGGTAGTTGAAACCCGTGGCATGGGTACCATGCAATATGACTTCAAAGGGTCTTCATTTGCTCACCGAACCTCTCCAATCCTATCACTGCTGCGTTTATGTCCCTGTACACATGCTTGATTCTCTTTCGGAGACATAGCAATCCATAGGTTTTAAGATACTTAAGAGTCAGGTACATTCTTAGGCGTTTAATATGCGGTGTTGAGTCCATTTCGTTGAGCAAGGAGTAGCTCTTGTCTATTCCATATTTGGCTTAAGGAACTTTATCTGTGCTCATTTCAATCTCTGGTTTTATGCAGCACCCCAACTCACCTTTACCCTTAAACAAGCATAAGTTGGTTTTCTAAATTTGAGACCCTGTTCTGTTCTGTAATTCAGTTCCTGTGTAGCCAAGTTTACATTCCGTGTATTACTGATATCTTATGATGTTTCTTTTTCTGTGTGACTTATTTCAGTTAGAATCATCGTACCTGAATCCACTCATTGTGCTGCTACGGGCCTGATGACATAGATTTCACTGCTGAGTGATACTGCATTGTACGTAAGTACCACAAGTTCTTTATCCATTTTTCACTTTCTGTGATATTGAACTTGTACGGTAAACGAGGTTCTTGTAAACAGAGGCGTCCCAAACATTGGGGTGGCTGTGTCTTTTTGATTTTAATTTCCCTAAGCTATAGGACCATAAGTGGAAGTGCCCTAGGCTCTGTTGCTTTGTTTTTTAGATGTTTCAGGAAACACCATACACTTCTCCCGAGTGTCTGTTGGCAGTTTACATCCCGCCCATCAGCATATCAAGGCTCCCAGTTCTCCATGGCCTGTCCTGCCTTTCTGGATTTTACACTTTTTTCAGATGGCCCTTTTGACCGGGGGAAGTGAGACTTCATTGTAGTGCAGATTTCCTTTGCAAGCTTGCTTGGTTGGCCAAAAAGGGCGTATGCGTTTTTTCCTGAATATATTCAGGAAAAAACGCATACGCCCTTTTTGGCCAAGTGCATCATTGTGGACGTTCTGCCTCTTTTCCTATGCTTTCAATGCAATTCCAGTCTACCTCCTGAAATCGGTTTCCTGCAATTCTGCCCCGCTTTCAAGTCCTCTTGGCAGCCTTACTTCAGTATATTTTTGGACGATAGCTGTCATTTATAACTCTGCAGGTTTGTGAATTACAGTGCCCCTGAGCTCCTTTCTTCAACTCGCTTTCTTGTGAGCTGGCCGCAACACCGCAGGATGGCTTCAGGCCCTAATCTGGTTCCGGCACGGCACGCTGAGCCTTTGGTTATTTCCTCTTCCTGGTGGGAAATGAGAGTTAAATTTGCCCGTCCAGACACCTCCAGCTAGTCTCTCATTGGTTCTCGCTATTCCTGTTCATCTTCCGCAGAAATTGCAAACTGGGCCAAACAGGAGGTTAAAGGCGCTGACTCTCCAAGTGGGGAGAGTGTTAGTAAAGCGTCTGGAATGTTGCACCCGAGTACCAGGGTACGAAAACTGAGACATATTTGAACACGTCTCCCGATCACATGGTTGATCATACTCTAGGTTCCACATGCATGTTTTAGCTGAAGGAAGAATACCTTAAACCTGGGTAGTTGAAACCCGTGGCATGGGTACCATGCAATATGACTTCAAAGGGTCTTCATTTGCTCACCGAACCTCTCCAATCCTATCACTGCTGCGTTTATGTCCCTGTACACATGCTTGATTCTCTTTCGGAGACATAGCAATCCATAGGTTTTAAGATACTTAAGAGTCAGGTACATTCTTAGGCGTTTAATATGCGGTGTTGAGTCCATTTCGTTGAGCAAGGAGTAGCTCTTGTCTATTCCATATTTGGCTTAAGGAACTTTATCTGTGCTCATTTCAATCTCTGGTTTTATGCAGCACCCCAACTCACCTTTACCCTTAAACAAGCATAAGTTGGTTTTCTAAATTTGAGACCCTGTTCTGTTCTGTAATTCAGTTCCTGTGTAGCCAAGTTTACATTCCGTGTATTACTGATATCTTATGATGTTTCTTTTTCTGTGTGACTTATTTCAGTTAGAATCATCGTACCTGAATCCACTCATTGTGCTGCTATGGGCCTGATGACATAGATTTCACTGCTGAGTGATACTGCATTGTACGTAAGTACCACAAGTTCTTTATCCATTTTTCACTTTCTGTGATATTGAACTTGTACGGTAAACGAGGTTCTTGTAAACAGAGGCGTCCCAAACATTGGGGTGGCTGTGTCTTTTTGATTTTAATTTCCCTAAGCTATAGGACCATAAGTGGAAGTGCCCTAGGCTCTGTTGCTTTGTTTTTTAGATGTTTCAGGAAACACCATACACTTCTCCCGAGTGTCTGTTGGCAGTTTACATCCCGCCCATCAGCATAACAAGGCTCCCAGTTCTCCATGGCCTGTCCTGCCTTTCTGGATTTTACACTTTTTTCAGATGGCCCTTTTGACCGGGGGGAAGTGAGACTTCATTGTAGTGCAGATTTCCTTTGCAAGCTTGCTTGGTTGGCCAAAAAGGGCGTATGCGTTTTTTCCTGAATATATTCAGGAAAAAACGCATACGCCCTTTTTGGCCAAGTGCATCATTGTGGACGTTCTGCCTCTTTTCCTATGCTTTCAATGCAATTCCAGTCTACCTCCTGAAATCGGTTTCCTGCAATTCTGCCCCGCTTTCAAGTCCTCTTGGCAGCCTTACTTCAGTATATTTTTGGACGATAGCTGTCATTTATAACTCTGCAGGTTTGTGAATTACAGTGCCCCTGAGCTCCTTTCTTCAACTCGCTTTCTTGTGAGCTGGCCGCAACACCGCAGGATGGCTTCAGGCCCTAATCTGGTTCCGGCACGGCACGCTGAGCCTTTGGTTATTTCCTCTTCCTGGTGGGAAATGAGAGTTAAATTTGCCCGTCCAGACACCTCCAGCTAGTCTCTCATTGGTTCTCGCTATTCCTGTTCATCTTCCGCAGAAATTGCAAACTGGGCCAAACAGGAGGTTAAAGGCGCTGACTCTCCAAGTGGGGAGAGTGTTAGTAAAGCGTCTGGAATGTTGCACCCGAGTACCAGGGTACGAAAACTGAGACATATTTGAACACGTCTCCCGATCACATGGTTGATCATACTCTAGGTTCCACATGCATGTTTTAGCTGAAGGAAGAATACCTTAAACCTGGGTAGTTGAAACCCGTGGAATGGGTACCATGCAATATGACTTCAAAGGGTCTTCATTTGCTCACCGAACCTCTCCAATCCTATCACTGCTGCGTTTATGTCCCTGTACACATGCTTGATTCTCTTTCGGAGACATAGCAATCCATAGGTTTTAAGATACTTAAGAGTCAGGTACATTCTTAGGCGTTTAATATGCGGTGTTGAGTCCATTTCGTTGAGCAAGGAGTAGCTCTTGTCTATTCCATATTTGGCTTAAGGAACTTTATCTGTGCTCATTTCAATCTCTGGTTTTATGCAGCACCCCAACTCACCTTTACCCTTAAACAAGCATAAGTTGGTTTTCTAAATTTGAGACCCTGTTCTGTTCTGTAATTCAGTTCCTGTGTAGCCAAGTTTACATTCCGTGTATTACTGATATCTTATGATGTTTCTTTTTCTGTGTGACTTATTTCAGTTAGAATCATCGTACCTGAATCCACTCATTGTGCTGCTACGGGCCTGATGACATAGATTTCACTGCTGAGTGATACTGCATTGTACGTAAGTACCACAAGTTCTTTATCCATTTTTCACTTTCTGTGATATTGAACTTGTACGGTAAACGAGGTTCTTGTAAACAGAGGCGTCCCAAACATTGGGGTGGCTGTGTCTTTTTGATTTTAATTTCCCTAAGCTATAGGACCATAAGTGGAAGTGCCCTAGGCTCTGTTGCTTTGTTTTTTAGATGTTTCAGGAAACACCATACACTTCTCCCGAGTGTCTGTTGGCAATTTACATCCCGCCCATCAGCATAACAAGGCTCCCAGTTCTCCATGGCCTGTCCTGCCTTTCTGGATTTTACACTTTTTTCAGATGGCCCTTTTGACCGGGGGGAAGTGAGACTTCATTGTAGTGCAGATTTCCTTTGCAAGCTTGCTTGGTTGGCCAAAAAGGGCGTATGCGTTTTTTCCTGAATATATTCAGGAAAAAACGCATACGCCCTTTCTGGCCAAGTGCATCATTGTGGACGTTCTGCCTCTTTTCCTATGCTTTCAATGCAATTCCAGTCTACCTCCTGAAATCGGTTTCCTGCAATTCTGCCCCGCTTTCAAGTCCTCTTGGCAGCCTTACTTCAGTATATTTTTGGACGATAGTTGTCATTTATAACTCTGCAGGTTTGTGAATTACAGTGCCCCTGAGCTCCTTTCTTCAACTCGTTTTCTTGTGAGCTGGCCGCAACACCGCAGGATGGCTTCAGGCCCTAATCTGGTTCCGGCACGGCACGCTGAGCCTTTGGTTATTTCCTCTTCCTGGTGGGAAATGAGAGTTAATTTGCCCGTCCAGACACCTTCAGCTAGTCTCTCATTGGTTCTCGCTATTCCTGTTCATCTTCCGCAGAAATTGCAAACTGGGCCAAACAGGAGGTTAAAGGGACTGACTCTCCAAGTCGGGAGAGTGTTAGTAAAGCGTCTGGAATGTTGCACCCGAGTACCAGGGTACGAAAACTGAGACATATTTGAACACGTCTCCCGATCACATGGTTGATCATACTCTAGGTTCCACATGCATGTTTTAGCTGAAGGAAGAATACCTTAAACCTGGGTAGTTGAAACCCGTGGAATGGGTACCATGCAATATGACTTCAAAGGGTCTTCATTTGCTCACCGAACCTCTCCAATCCTATCACTGCTGCGTTTATGTCCCTGTACACATGCTTGATTCTCTTTCGGAGACATAGCAATCCATAGGTTTTAAGATACTTAAGAGTCAGGTACATTCTTAGGCGTTTAATATGGGGTGTTGAGTCCATTTCGTTGAGCAAAGAGTAGCTCTTCTCTATTCCATATTTGGCTTAAGGAACTTTATCTGTGCTCATTTCAATCTCTGGTTTTATGCAGCACCCCAACTCACCTTTACCCTTAAACAAGCATAAGTTGGTTTTCTAAATTTGAGACCCTGTTCTGTTCTGTAATTCAGTTCCTGTGTAGCCAAGTTTACATTCCGTGTATTACTGATATCTTATGATGTTTCTTTTTCTGTGTGACTTATTTCAGTTAGAATCATCGTACCTGAATCCACTCATTGTGCTGCTACGGGCCTGATGACATAGATTTCACTGCTGAGTGATACTGCATTGTACGTAAGTACCACAAGTTCTTTATCCATTTTTCACTTTCTGTGATATTGAACTTGTACGGTAAACGAGGTTCTTGTAAACAGAGGCGTCCCAAACATTGGGGTGGCTGTGTCTTTTTGATTTTAATTTCCCTAAGCTATAGGACCATAAGTGGAAGTGCCCTAGGCTCTGTTGCTTTGTTTTTTAGATGTTTCAGGAAACACCATACACTTCTCCCGAGTGTCTGTTGGCAATTTACGTCCCGCCCATCAGCATAACAAGGCTCCCAGTTCTCCATGGCCTGTCCTGCCTTTCTGGATTTTACACTTTTTTCAGATGGCCCTTTTGACCGGGGGGAAGTGAGACTTCATTGTAGTGCAGATTTCCTTTGCAAGCTTGCTTGGTTGGCCAAAAAGGGCGTATGCGTTTTTTCCTGAATATATTCAGGAAAAAACGCATACGCCCTTTCTGGCCAAGTGCATCATTGTGGACGTTCTGCCTCTTTTCCTATGCTTTCAATGCAATTCCAGTCTACCTCCTGAAATCGGTTTCCTGCAATTCTGCCCCGCTTTCAAGTCCTCTTGGCAGCCTTACTTCAGTATATTTTTGGACGATAGTTGTCATTTATAACTCTGCAGGTTTGTGAATTACAGTGCCCCTGAGCTCCTTTCTTCAACTCGTTTTCTTGTGAGCTGGCCGCAACACCGCAGGATGGCTTCAGGCCCTAATCTGGTTCCGGCACGGCACGCTGAGCCTTTGGTTATTTCCTCTTCCTGGTGGGAAATGAGAGTTAATTTGCCCGTCCAGACACCTTCAGCTAGTCTCTCATTGGTTCTCGCTATTCCTGTTCATCTTCCGCAGAAATTGCAAACTGGGCCAAACAGGAGGTTAAAGGGACTGACTCTCCAAGTCGGGAGAGTGTTAGTAAAGCGTCTGGAATGTTGCACCCGAGTACCAGGGTACGAAAACTGAGACATATTTGAACACGTCTCCCGATCACATGGTTGATCATACTCTAGGTTCCACATGCATGTTTTAGCTGAAGGAAGAATACCTTAAACCTGGGTAGTTGAAACCCGTGGAATGGGTACCATGCAATATGACTTCAAAGGGTCTTCATTTGCTCACCGAACCTCTCCAATCCTATCACTGCTGCGTTTATGTCCCTGTACACATGCTTGATTCTCTTTCGGAGACATAGCAATCCATAGGTTTTAAGATACTTAAGAGTCAGGTACATTCTTAGGCGTTTAATATGGGGTGTTGAGTCCATTTCGTTGAGCAAAGAGTAGCTCTTGTCTATTCCATATTTGGCTTAAGGAACTTTATCTGTGCTCATTTCAATCTCTGGTTTTATGCAGCACCCCAACTCACCTTTACCCTTAAACAAGCATAAGTTGGTTTTCTAAATTTGAGACCCTGTTCTGTTCTGTAATTCAGTTCCTGTGTAGCCAAGTTTACATTCCGTGTATTACTGATATCTTATGATGTTTCTTTTTCTGTGTGACTTATTTCAGTTAGAATCATCGTACCTGAATCCACTCATTGTGCTGCTACGGGCCTGATGACATAGATTTCACTGCTGAGTGATACTGCATTGTACGTAAGTACCACAAGTTCTTTATCCATTTTTCACTTTCTGTGATATTGAACTTGTACGGTAAACGAGGTTCTTGTAAACAGAGGCGTCCCAAACATTGGGGTGGCTGTGTCTTTTTGATTTTAATTTCCCTAAGCTATAGGACCATAAGTGGAAGTGCCCTAGGCTCTGTTGCTTTGTTTTTTAGATGTTTCAGGAAACACCATACACTTCTCCCGAGTGTCTGTTGGCAATTTACGTCCCGCCCATCAGCATAACAAGGCTCCCAGTTCTCCATGGCCTGTCCTGCCTTTCTGGATTTTACACTTTTATCAGATGGCCCTTTTGACCGGGGGGAAGTCAGACTTCATTGTAGTGCAGATTTCCTTTGCAAGCTTGCTTGGTTGGCCAAAAAGGGCGTATGCGTTTTTTCCTGAATATATTCAGGAAAAAACGCATACGCCCTTTTTGGCCAAGTGCATCATTGTGGACGTTCTGCCTCTTTTCCTATGCTTTCAATGCAATTCCAGTCTACCTCCTGAAATCGGTTTCCTGCAATTCTGCCCCGCTTTCAAGTCCTCTTGGCAGCCTTACTTCAGTATATTTTTGGACGATAGTTGTCATTTATAACTCTGCAGGTTTGTGAATTACAGTGCCCCTGAGCTCCTTTCTTCAACTCGTTTTCTTGTGAGCTGGCCGCAACACCGCAGGATGGCTTCAGGCCCTAATCTGGTTCCGGCACGGCACGCTGAGCCTTTGGTTATTTCCTCTTCCTGGTGGGAAATGAGAGTTAATTTGCCCGTCCAGACACCTTCAGCTAGTCTCTCATTGGTTCTCGCTATTCCTGTTCATCTTCCGCAGAAATTGCAAACTGGGCCAAACAGGAGGTTAAAGGGACTGACTCTCCAAGTCGGGAGAGTGTTAGTAAAGCGTCTGGAATGTTGCACCCGAGTACCAGGGTACGAAAACTGAGACATATTTGAACACGTCTCCCGATCACATGGTTGATCATACTCTAGGTTCCACATGCATGTTTTAGCTGAAGGAAGAATACCTTAAACCTGGGTAGTTGAAACCCGTGGAATGGGTACCATGCAATATGACTTCAAAGGGTCTTCATTTGCTCACCGAACCTCTCCAATCCTATCACTGCTGCGTTTATGTCCCTGTACACATGCTTGATTCTCTTTCGGAGACATAGCAATCCATAGGTTTTAAGATACTTAAGAGTCAGGTACATTCTTAGGCGTTTAATATGGGGTGTTGAGTCCATTTCGTTGAGCAAAGAGTAGCTCTTCTCTATTCCATATTTGGCTTAAGGAACTTTATCTGTGCTCATTTCAATCTCTGGTTTTATGCAGCACCCCAACTCACCTTTACCCTTAAACAAGCATAAGTTGGTTTTCTAAATTTGAGACCCTGTTCTGTTCTGTAATTCAGTTCCTGTGTAGCCAAGTTTACATTCCGTGTATTACTGATATCTTATGATGTTTCTTTTTCTGTGTGACTTATTTCAGTTAGAATCATCGTACCTGAATCCACTCATTGTGCTGCTACGGGCCTGATGACATAGATTTCACTGCTGAGTGATACTGCATTGTACGTAAGTACCACAAGTTCTTTATCCATTTTTCACTTTCTGTGATATTGAACTTGTACGGTAAACGAGGTTCTTGTAAACAGAGGCGTCCCAAACATTGGGGTGGCTGTGTCTTTTTGATTTTAATTTCCCTAAGCTATAGGACCATAAGTGGAAGTGCCCTAGGCTCTGTTGCTTTGTTTTTTAGATGTTTCAGGAAACACCATACACTTCTCCCGAGTGTCTGTTGGCAATTTACGTCCCGCCCATCAGCATAACAAGGCTCCCAGTTCTCCATGGCCTGTCCTGCCTTTCTGGATTTTACACTTTTTTCAGATGGCCCTTTTGACCGGGGGGAAGTGAGACTTCATTGTAGTGCAGATTTCCTTTGCAAGCTTGCTTGGTTGGCCAAAAAGGGCGTATGCGTTTTTTCCTGAATATATTCAGGAAAAAACGCATACGCCCTTTCTGGCCAAGTGCATCATTGTGGACGTTCTGCCTCTTTTCCTATGCTTTCAATGCAATTCCAGTCTACCTCCTGAAATCGGTTTCCTGCAATTCTGCCCCGCTTTCAAGTCCTCTTGGCAGCCTTACTTCAGTATATTTTTGGACGATAGTTGTCATTTATAACTCTGCAGGTTTGTGAATTACAGTGCCCCTGAGCTCCTTTCTTCAACTCGTTTTCTTGTGAGCTGGCCGCAACACCGCAGGATGGCTTCAGGCCCTAATCTGGTTCCGGCACGGCACGCTGAGCCTTTGGTTATTTCCTCTTCCTGGTGGGAAATGAGAGTTAATTTGCCCGTCCAGACACCTTCAGCTAGTCTCTCATTGGTTCTCGCTATTCCTGTTCATCTTCCGCAGAAATTGCAAACTGGGCCAAACAGGAGGTTAAAGGGACTGACTCTCCAAGTCGGGAGAGTGTTAGTAAAGCGTCTGGAATGTTGCACCCGAGTACCAGGGTACGAAAACTGAGACATATTTGAACACGTCTCCCGATCACATGGTTGATCATACTCTAGGTTCCACATGCATGTTTTAGCTGAAGGAAGAATACCTTAAACCTGGGTAGTTGAAACCCGTGGAATGGGTACCATGCAATATGACTTCAAAGGGTCTTCATTTGCTCACCGAACCTCTCCAATCCTATCACTGCTGCGTTTATGTCCCTGTACACATGCTTGATTCTCTTTCGGAGACATAGCAATCCATAGGTTTTAAGATACTTAAGAGTCAGGTACATTCTTAGGCGTTTAATATGGGGTGTTGAGTCCATTTCGTTGAGCAAAGAGTAGCTCTTGTCTATTCCATATTTGGCTTAAGGAACTTTATCTGTGCTCATTTCAATCTCTGGTTTTATGCAGCACCCCAACTCACCTTTACCCTTAAACAAGCATAAGTTGGTTTTCTAAATTTGAGACCCTGTTCTGTTCTGTAATTCAGTTCCTGTGTAGCCAAGTTTACATTCCGTGTATTACTGATATCTTATGATGTTTCTTTTTCTGTGTGACTTATTTCAGTTAGAATCATCGTACCTGAATCCACTCATTGTGCTGCTACGGGCCTGATGACATAGATTTCACTGCTGAGTGATACTGCATTGTACGTAAGTACCACAAGTTCTTTATCCATTTTTCACTTTCTGTGATATTGAACTTGTACGGTAAACGAGGTTCTTGTAAACAGAGGCGTCCCAAACATTGGGGTGGCTGTGTCTTTTTGATTTTAATTTCCCTAAGCTATAGGACCATAAGTGGAAGTGCCCTAGGCTCTGTTGCTTTGTTTTTTAGATGTTTCAGGAAACACCATACACTTCTCCCGAGTGTCTGTTGGCAATTTACGAACCGCCCATCAGCATAACAAGGCTCCCAGTTCTCCATGGCCTGTCCTGCCTTTCTGGATTTTACACTTTTATCAGATGGCCCTTTTGACCGGGGGGAAGTCAGACTTCATTGTAGTGCAGATTTCCTTTGCAAGCTTGCTTGGTTGGCCAAAAAGGGCGTATGCGTTTTTTCCTGAATATATTCAGGAAAAAACGCATACGCCCTTTTTGGCCAAGTGCATCATTGTGGACGTTCTGCCTCTTTTCCTATGCTTTCAATGCAATTCCAGTCTACCTCCTGAAATCGGTTTCCTGCAATTCTGCCCCGCTTTCAAGTCCTCTTGGCAGCCTTACTTCAGTATATTTTTGGACGATAGTTGTCATTTATAACTCTGCAGGTTTGTGAATTACAGTGCCCCTGAGCTCCTTTCTTCAACTCGTTTTCTTGTGAGCTGGCCGCAACACCGCAGGATGGCTTCAGGCCCTAATCTGGTTCCGGCACGGCACGCTGAGCCTTTGGTTATTTCCTCTTCCTGGTGGGAAATGAGAGTTAAATTTGCCCGTCCAGACACCTCCAGCTAGTCTCTCATTGGTTCTCGCTATTCCTGTTCATCTTCCGCAGAAATTGCAAACTGGGCCAAACAGGAGGTTAAAGGGACTGACTCTCCAAGTCGGGAGAGTGTTAGTAAAGCGTCTGGAATGTTGCACCCGAGTACCAGGGTACGAAAACTGAGACATATTTGAACACGTCTCCCGATCACATGGTTGATCATACTCTAGGTTCCACATGCATGTTTTAGCTGAAGGAAGAATACCTTAAACCTGGGTAGTTGAAACCCGTGGAATGGGTACCATGCAATATGACTTCAAAGGGTCTTCATTTGCTCACCAAACCTCTCCAATCCTATCACTGCTGCGTTTATGTCCCTGTACACATGCTTGATTCTCTTTCGGAGACATAGCAATCCATAGGTTTTAAGATACTTAAGAGTCAGGTACATTCTTAGGCGTTTAATATGCGGTGTTGAGTCCATTTCGTTGAGCAAGGAGTAGCTCTTGTCTATTCCATATTTGGCTTAAGGAACTTTATCTGTGCTCATTTCAATCTCTGGTTTTATGCAGCACCCCAACTCACCTTTACCCTTAAACAAGCATAAGTTGGTTTTCTAAATTTGAGACCCTGTTCTGTTCTGTAATTCAGTTCCTGTGTAGCCAAGTTTACATTCCATGTATTACTGATATCTTATGATGTTTCTTTTTCTGTGTGACTTATTTCAGTTAGAATCATCGTACCTGAATCCACTCATTGTGCTGCTACGGGCCTGATGACATAGATTTCACTGCTGAGTGATACTGCATTGTACGTAAGTACCACAAGTTCTTTATCCATTTTTCACTTTCTGTGATATTGAACTTGTACGGTAAACGAGGTTCTTGTAAACAGAGGCGTCCCAAACATTGGGGTGGCTGTATCTTTTTGATTTTAATTTCCCTAAGCTATAGAACCATAAGTGGAAGTGCCCTAGGCTCTGTTGCTTTGTTTTTTAGATGTTTCAGGAAACACCATACACTTCTCCCGAGTGTCTGTTGGCAGTTTACATCCCGCCCATCAGCATAACAAGGCTCCCAGTTCTCCATGGCCTGTCCTGCCTTTCTGGATTTTACACTTTTATCAGATGGCCCTTTTGACCGGGGGGAAGTGAGACTTCATTGTAGTGCAGATTTCCTTTGCAAGCTTGCTTGGTTGGCCAAAAAGGGCGTATGCGTTTTTTCCTGAATATATTCAGGAAAAAACGCATACGCCCTTTTTGGCCAAGTGCATCATTGTGGACGTTCTGCCTCTTTTCCTATGCTTTCAATGCAATTCCAGTCTACCTCCTGAAATCGGTTTCCTGCAATTCTGCCCCGCTTTCAAGTCCTCTTGGCAGCCTTACTTCAGTATATTTTTGGACGATAGTTGTCATTTATAACTCTGCAGGTTTGTGAATTACAGTGCCCCTGAGCTCCTTTCTTCAACTCGCTTTCTTGTGAGCTGGCCGCAACACCGCAGGATGGCTTCAGGCCCTAATCTGGTTCCGGCACGGCACGCTGAGCCTTTGGTTATTTCCTCTTCCTGGTGGGAAATGAGAGTTAAATTTGCCCGTCCAGACACCTCCAGCTAGTCTCTCATTGGTTCTCGCTATTCCTGTTCATCTTCCGCAGAAATTGCAAACTGGGCCAAACAGGAGGTTAAAGGGACTGACTCTCCAAGTCGGGAGAGTGTTAGTAAAGCGTCTGGAATGTTGCACCCGAGTACCAGGGTACGAAAACTGAGACATATTTGAACACGTCTCCCGATCACATGGTTGATCATACTCTAGGTTCCACATGCATGTTTTAGCTGAAGGAAGAATACCTTAAACCTGGGTAGTTGAAACCCGTGGCATGGGTACCATGCAATATGACTTCAAAGGGTCTTCATTTGCTCACCGAACCTCTCCAATCCTATCACTGCTGCGTTTATGTCCCTGTACACATGCTTGATTCTCTTTCGGAGACATAGCAATCCATAGGTTTTAAGATACTTAAGAGTCAGGTACATTCTTAGGCGTTTAATATGCGGTGTTGAGTCCATTTCGTTGAGCAAGGAGTAGCTCTTGTCTATTCCATATTTGGCTTAAGGAACTTTATCTGTGCTCATTTCAATCTCTGGTTTTATGCAGCACCCCAACTCACCTTTACCCTTAAACAAGCATAAGTTGGTTTTCTAAATTTGAGACCCTGTTCTGTTCTGTAATTCAGTTCCTGTGTAGCCAAGTTTACATTCCGTGTATTACTGATATCTTATGATGTTTCTTTTTCTGTGTGACTTATTTCAGTTAGAATCATCGTACCTGAATCCACTCATTGTGCTGCTACGGGCCTGATGACATAGATTTCACTGCTGAGTGATACTGCATTGTACGTATGTACCACAAGTTCTTTATCCATTTTTCACTTTCTGTGATATTGAACTTGTACGGTAAACGAGGTTCTTGTAAACAGAGGCGTCCCAAACATTGGGGTGGCTGTGTCTTTTTGATTTTAATTTCCCTAAGCTATAGGACCATAAGTGGAAGTGCCCTAGGCTCTGTTGCTTTGTTTTTTAGATGTTTCAGGAAACACCATACACTTCTCCCGAGTGTCTGTTGGCAGTTTACATCCCGCCCATCAGCATAACAAGGCTCCCAGTTCTCCATGGCCTGTCCTGCCTTTCTGGATTTTACACTTTTTTCAGATGGCCCTTTTGACCGGGGGGAAGTGAGACTTCATTGTAGTGCAGATTTCCTTTGCAAGCTTGCTTGGTTGGCCAAAAAGGGCGTATGCGTTTTTTCCTGAATATATTCAGGAAAAAACGCATACGCCCTTTTTGGCCAAGTGCATCATTGTGGACGTTCTGCCTCTTTTCCTATGCTTTCAATGCAATTCCAGTCTACCTCCTGAAATCGGTTTCCTGCAATTCTGCCCCGCTTTCAAGTCCTCTTGGCAGCCTTACTTCAGTATATTTTTGGACGATAGCTGTCATTTATAACTCTGCAGGTTTGTGAATTACAGTGCCCCTGAGCTCCTTTCTTCAACTCGCTTTCTTGTGAGCTGGCCGCAACACCGCAGGATGGCTTCAGGCCCTAATCTGGTTCCGGCACGGCACGCTGAGCCTTTGGTTATTTCCTCTTCCTGGTGGGAAATGAGAGTTAAATTTGCCCGTCCAGACACCTCCAGCTAGTCTCTCATTGGTTCTCGCTATTCCTGTTCATCTTCCGCAGAAATTGCAAACTGGGCCAAACAGGAGGTTAAAGGCGCTGACTCTCCAAGTGGGGAGAGTGTTAGTAAAGCGTCTGGAATGTTGCACCCGAGTACCAGGGTACGAAAACTGAGACATATTTGAACACGTCTCCCGATCACATGGTTGATCATACTCTAGGTTCCACATGCATGTTTTAGCTGAAGGAAGAATACCTTAAACCTGGGTAGTTGAAACCCATGGAATGGGTACCATGCAATATGACTTCAAAGGGTCTTCATTTGCTCACCGAACCTCTCCAATCCTATCACTGCTGCGTTTATGTCCCTGTACACATGCTTGATTCTCTTTCGGAGACATAGCAATCCATAGGTTTTAAGATACTTAAGAGTCAGGTACATTCTTAGGCGTTTAATATGCGGTGTTGAGTCCATTTCGTTGAGCAAGGAGTAGCTCTTGTCTATTCCATATTTGGCTTAAGGAACTTTATCTGTGCTCATTTCAATCTCTGGTTTTATGCAGCACCCCAACTCACCTTTACCCTTAAACAAGCATAAGTTGGTTTTCTAAATTTGAGACCCTGTTCTGTTCTGTAATTCAGTTCCTGTGTAGCCAAGTTTACATTCCGTGTATTACTGATATCTTATGATGTTTCTTTTTCTGTGTGACTTATTTCAGTTAGAATCATCGTACCTGAATCCACTCATTGTGCTGCTACGGGCCTGATGACATAGATTTCACTGCTGAGTGATACTGCATTGTACGTAAGTACCACAAGTTCTTTATCCATTTTTCACTTTCTGTGATATTGAACTTGTACGGTAAACGAGGTTCTTGTAAACAGAGGCGTCCCAAACATTGGGGTGGCTGTGTCTTTTTGATTTTAATTTCCCTAAGCTATAGGACCATAAGTGGAAGTGCCCTAGGCTCTGTTGCTTTGTTTTTTAGATGTTTCAGGAAACACCATACACTTCTCCCGAGTGTCTGTTGGCAATTTACATCCCGCCCATCAGCATAACAAGGCTCCCAGTTCTCCATGGCCTGTCCTGCCTTTCTGGATTTTACACTTTTTTCAGATGGCCCTTTTGACCGGGGGGAAGTGAGACTTCATTGTAGTGCAGATTTCCTTTGCAAGCTTGCTTGGTTGGCCAAAAAGGGCGTATGCGTTTTTTCCTGAATATATTCAGGAAAAAACGCATACGCCCTTTCTGGCCAAGTGCATCATTGTGGACGTTCTGCCTCTTTTCCTATGCTTTCAATGCAATTCCAGTCTACCTCCTGAAATCGGTTTCCTGCAATTCTGCCCCGCTTTCAAGTCCTCTTGGCAGCCTTACTTCAGTATATTTTTGGACGATAGTTGTCATTTATAACTCTGCAGGTTTGTGAATTACAGTGCCCCTGAGCTCCTTTCTTCAACTCGTTTTCTTGTGAGCTGGCCGCAACACCGCAGGATGGCTTCAGGCCCTAATCTGGTTCCGGCACGGCACGCTGAGCCTTTGGTTATTTCCTCTTCCTGGTGGGAAATGAGAGTTAATTTGCCCGTCCAGACACCTTCAGCTAGTCTCTCATTGGTTCTCGCTATTCCTGTTCATCTTCCGCAGAAATTGCAAACTGGGCCAAACAGGAGGTTAAAGGGACTGACTCTCCAAGTCGGGAGAGTGTTAGTAAAGCGTCTGGAATGTTGCACCCGAGTACCAGGGTACGAAAACTGAGACATATTTGAACACGTCTCCCGATCACATGGTTGATCATACTCTAGGTTCCACATGCATGTTTTAGCTGAAGGAAGAATACCTTAAACCTGGGTAGTTGAAACCCGTGGAATGGGTACCATGCAATATGACTTCAAAGGGTCTTCATTTGCTCACCGAACCTCTCCAATCCTATCACTGCTGCGTTTATGTCCCTGTACACATGCTTGATTCTCTTTCGGAGACATAGCAATCCATAGGTTTTAAGATACTTAAGAGTCAGGTACATTCTTAGGCGTTTAATATGGGGTGTTGAGTCCATTTCGTTGAGCAAAGAGTAGCTCTTGTCTATTCCATATTTGGCTTAAGGAACTTTATCTGTGCTCATTTCAATCTCTGGTTTTATGCAGCACCCCAACTCACCTTTACCCTTAAACAAGCATAAGTTGGTTTTCTAAATTTGAGACCCTGTTCTGTTCTGTAATTCGGTTCCTGTGTAGCCAAGTTTACATTCCGTGTATTACTGATATCTTATGATGTTTCTTTTTCTGTGTGACTTATTTCAGTTAGAATCATCGTACCTGAATCCACTCATTGTGCTGCTACGGGCCTGATGACATAGATTTCACTGCTGAGTGATACTGCATTGTACGTAAGTACCACAAGTTCTTTATCCATTTTTCACTTTCTGTGATATTGAACTTGTACGGTAAACGAGGTTCTTGTAAACAGAGGCGTCCCAAACATTGGGGTGGCTGTGTCTTTTTGATTTTAATTTCCCTAAGCTATAGGACCATAAGTGGAAGTGCCCTAGGCTCTGTTGCTTTGTTTTTTAGATGTTTCAGGAAACACCATACACTTCTCCCGAGTGTCTGTTGGCAATTTACGTCCCGCCCATCAGCATAACAAGGCTCCCAGTTCTCCATGGCCTGTCCTGCCTTTCTGGATTTTACACTTTTTTCAGATGGCCCTTTTGACCGGGGGGAAGTGAGACTTCATTGTAGTGCAGATTTCCTTTGCAAGCTTGCTTGGTTGGCCAAAAAGGGCGTATGCGTTTTTTCCTGAATATATTCAGGAAAAAACGCATACGCCCTTTCTGGCCAAGTGCATCATTGTGGACGTTCTGCCTCTTTTCCTATGCTTTCAATGCAATTCCAGTCTACCTCCTGAAATCGGTTTCCTGCAATTCTGCCCCGCTTTCAAGTCCTCTTGGCAGCCTTACTTCAGTATATTTTTGGACGATAGCTGTCATTTATAACTCTGCAGGTTTGTGAATTACAGTGCCCCTGAGCTCCTTTCTTCAACTCGCTTTCTTGTGAGCTGGCCGCAACACCGCAGGATGGCTTCAGGCCCTAATCTGGTTCCGGCACGGCACGCTGAGCCTTTGGTTATTTCCTCTTCCTGGTGGGAAATGAGAGTTAAATTTGCCCGTCCAGACACCTCCAGCTAGTCTCTCATTGGTTCTCGCTATTCCTGTTCATCTTCCGCAGAAATTGCAAACTGGGCCAAACAGGAGGTTAAAGGGACTGACTCTCCAAGTGGGGAGAGTGTTAGTAAAGCGTCTGGAATGTTGCACCCGAGTACCAGGGTACGAAAACTGAGACATATTTGAACACGTCTCCCGATCACATGGTTGATCATACTCTAGGTTCCACATGCATGTTTTAGCTGAAGGAAGAATACCTTAAACCTGGGTAGTTGAAACCCGTGGCATGGGTACCATGCAATATGACTTCAAAGGGTCTTCATTTGCTCACCGAACCTCTCCAATCCTATCACTGCTGCGTTTATGTCCCTGTACACATGCTTGATTCTCTTTCGGAGACATAGCAATCCATAGGTTTTAAGATACTTAAGAGTCAGGTACATTCTTAGGCGTTTAATATGCGGTGTTGAGTCCATTTCGTTGAGCAAGGAGTAGCTCTTGTCTATTCCATATTTGGCTTAAGGAACTTTATCTGTGCTCATTTCAATCTCTGGTTTTATGCAGCACCCCAACTCACCTTTACCCTTAAACAAGCATAAGTTGGTTTTCTAAATTTGAGACCCTGTTCTGTTCTGTAATTCAGTTCCTGTGTAGCCAAGTTTACATTCCGTGTATTACTGATATCTTATGATGTTTCTTTTTCTGTGTGACTTATTTCAGTTAGAATCATCGTACCTGAATCCACTCATTGTGCTGCTACGGGCCTGATGACATAGATTTCACTGCTGAGTGATACTGCATTGTACGTAAGTACCACAAGTTCTTTATCCATTTTTCACTTTCTGTGATATTGAACTTGTACGGTAAACGAGGTTCTTGTAAACAGAGGCGTCCCAAACATTGGGGTGGCTGTGTCTTTTTGATTTTAATTTCCCTAAGCTATAGGACCATAAGTGGAAGTGCCCTAGGCTCTGTTGCTTTGTTTTTTAGATGTTTCAGGAAACACCATACACTTCTCCCGAGTGTCTGTTGGCAGTTTACATCCCGCCCATCAGCATAACAAGGCTCCCAGTTCTCCATGGCCTGTCCTGCCTTTCTGGATTTTACACTTTTTTCAGATGGCCCTTTTGACCGGGGGGAAGTGAGACTTCATTGTAGTGCAGATTTCCTTTGCAAGCTTGCTTGGTTGGCCAAAAAGGGCGTATGCGTTTTTTCCTGAATATATTCAGGAAAAAACGCATACGCCCTTTTTGGCCAAGTGCATCATTGTGGACGTTCTGCCTCTTTTCCTATGCTTTCAATGCAATTCCAGTCTACCTCCTGAAATCGGTTTCCTGCAATTCTGCCCCGCTTTCAAGTCCTCTTGGCAGCCTTACTTCAGTATATTTTTGGACGATAGCTGTCATTTATAACTCTGCAGGTTTGTGAATTACAGTGCCCCTGAGCTCCTTTCTTCAACTCGCTTTCTTGTGAGCTGGCCGCAACACCGCAGGATGGCTTCAGGCCCTAATCTGGTTCCGGCACGGCACGCTGAGCCTTTGGTTATTTCCTCTTCCTGGTGGGAAATGAGAGTTAAATTTGCCCGTCCAGACACCTCCAGCTAGTCTCTCATTGGTTCTCGCTATTCCTGTTCATCTTCCGCAGAAATTGCAAACTGGGCCAAACAGGAGGTTAAAGGCGCTGACTCTCCAAGTGGGGAGAGTGTTAGTAAAGCGTCTGGAATGTTGCACCCGAGTACCAGGGTACGAAAACTGAGACATATTTGAACACGTCTCCCGATCACATGGTTGATCATACTCTAGGTTCCACATGCATGTTTTAGCTGAAGGAAGAATACCTTAAACCTGGGTAGTTGAAACCCGTGGAATGGGTACCATGCAATATGACTTCAAAGGGTCTTCATTTGCTCACCGAACCTCTCCAATCCTATCACTGCTGCGTTTATGTCCCTGTACACATGCTTGATTCTCTTTCGGAGACATAGCAATCCATAGGTTTTAAGATACTTAAGAGTCAGGTACATTCTTAGGCGTTTAATATGCGGTGTTGAGTCCATTTCGTTGAGCAAGGAGTAGCTCTTGTCTATTCCATATTTGGCTTAAGGAACTTTATCTGTGCTCATTTCAATCTCTGGTTTTATGCAGCACCCCAACTCACCTTTACCCTTAAACAAGCATAAGTTGGTTTTCTAAATTTGAGACCCTGTTCTGTTCTGTAATTCAGTTCCTGTGTAGCCAAGTTTACATTCCGTGTATTACTGATATCTTATGATGTTTCTTTTTCTGTGTGACTTATTTCAGTTAGAATCATCGTACCTGAATCCACTCATTGTGCTGCTACGGGCCTGATGACATAGATTTCACTGCTGAGTGATACTGCATTGTACGTAAGTACCACAAGTTCTTTATCCATTTTTCACTTTCTGTGATATTGAACTTGTACGGTAAACGAGGTTCTTGTAAACAGAGGCGTCCCAAACATTGGGGTGGCTGTGTCTTTTTGATTTTAATTTCCCTAAGCTATAGGACCATAAGTGGAAGTGCCCTAGGCTCTGTTGCTTTGTTTTTTAGATGTTTCAGGAAACACCATACACTTCTCCCGAGTGTCTGTTGGCAATTTACATCCCGCCCATCAGCATAACAAGGCTCCCAGTTCTCCATGGCCTGTCCTGCCTTTCTGGATTTTACACTTTTTTCAGATGGCCCTTTTGACCGGGGGGAAGTGAGACTTCATTGTAGTGCAGATTTCCTTTGCAAGCTTGCTTGGTTGGCCAAAAAGGGCGTATGCGTTTTTTCCTGAATATATTCAGGAAAAAACGCATACGCCCTTTCTGGCCAAGTGCATCATTGTGGACGTTCTGCCTCTTTTCCTATGCTTTCAATGCAATTCCAGTCTACCTCCTGAAATCGGTTTCCTGCAATTCTGCCCCGCTTTCAAGTCCTCTTGGCAGCCTTACTTCAGTATATTTTTGGACGATAGTTGTCATTTATAACTCTGCAGGTTTGTGAATTACAGTGCCCCTGAGCTCCTTTCTTCAACTCGTTTTCTTGTGAGCTGGCCGCAACACCGCAGGATGGCTTCAGGCCCTAATCTGGTTCCGGCACGGCACGCTGAGCCTTTGGTTATTTCCTCTTCCTGGTGGGAAATGAGAGTTAATTTGCCCGTCCAGACACCTTCAGCTAGTCTCTCATTGGTTCTCGCTATTCCTGTTCATCTTCCGCAGAAATTGCAAACTGGGCCAAACAGGAGGTTAAAGGGACTGACTCTCCAAGTCGGGAGAGTGTTAGTAAAGCGTCTGGAATGTTGCACCCGAGTACCAGGGTACGAAAACTGAGACATATTTGAACACGTCTCCCGATCACATGGTTGATCATACTCTAGGTTCCACATGCATGTTTTAGCTGAAGGAAGAATACCTTAAACCTGGGTAGTTGAAACCCGTGGAATGGGTACCATGCAATATGACTTCAAAGGGTCTTCATTTGCTCACCGAACCTCTCCAATCCTATCACTGCTGCGTTTATGTCCCTGTACACATGCTTGATTCTCTTTCGGAGACATAGCAATCCATAGGTTTTAAGATACTTAAGAGTCAGGTACATTCTTAGGCGTTTAATATGGGGTGTTGAGTCCATTTCGTTGAGCAAAGAGTAGCTCTTGTCTATTCCATATTTGGCTTAAGGAACTTTATCTGTGCTCATTTCAATCTCTGGTTTTATGCAGCACCCCAACTCACCTTTACCCTTAAACAAGCATAAGTTGGTTTTCTAAATTTGAGACCCTGTTCTGTTCTGTAATTCAGTTCCTGTGTAGCCAAGTTTACATTCCGTGTATTACTGATATCTTATGATGTTTCTTTTTCTGTGTGACTTATTTCAGTTAGAATCATCGTACCTGAATCCACTCATTGTGCTGCTACGGGCCTGATGACATAGATTTCACTGCTGAGTGATACTGCATTGTACGTAAGTACCACAAGTTCTTTATCCATTTTTCACTTTCTGTGATATTGAACTTGTACGGTAAACGAGGTTCTTGTAAACAGAGGCGTCCCAAACATTGGGGTGGCTGTGTCTTTTTGATTTTAATTTCCCTAAGCTATAGGACCATAAGTGGAAGTGCCCTAGGCTCTGTTGCTTTGTTTTTTAGATGTTTCAGGAAACACCATACACTTCTCCCGAGTGTCTGTTGGCAATTTACGTCCCGCCCATCAGCATAACAAGGCTCCCAGTTCTCCATGGCCTGTCCTGCCTTTCTGGATTTTACACTTTTTTCAGATGGCCCTTTTGACCGGGGGGAAGTGAGACTTCATTGTAGTGCAGATTTCCTTTGCAAGCTTGCTTGGTTGGCCAAAAAGGGCGTATGCGTTTTTTCCTGAATATATTCAGGAAAAAACGCATACGCCCTTTCTGGCCAAGTGCATCATTGTGGACGTTCTGCCTCTTTTCCTATGCTTTCAATGCAATTCCAGTCTACCTCCTGAAATCGGTTTCCTGCAATTCTGCCCCGCTTTCAAGTCCTCTTGGCAGCCTTACTTCAGTATATTTTTGGACGATAGTTGTCATTTATAACTCTGCAGGTTTGTGAATTACAGTGCCCCTGAGCTCCTTTCTTCAACTCGTTTTCTTGTGAGCTGGCCGCAACACCGCAGGATGGCTTCAGGCCCTAATCTGGTTCCGGCACGGCACGCTGAGCCTTTGGTTATTTCCTCTTCCTGGTGGGAAATGAGAGTTAATTTGCCCGTCCAGACACCTTCAGCTAGTCTCTCATTGGTTCTCGCTATTCCTGTTCATCTTCCGCAGAAATTGCAAACTGGGCCAAACAGGAGGTTAAAGGGACTGACTCTCCAAGTCGGGAGAGTGTTAGTAAAGCGTCTGGAATGTTGCACCCGAGTACCAGGGTACGAAAACTGAGACATATTTGAACACGTCTCCCGATCACATGGTTGATCATACTCTAGGTTCCACATGCATGTTTTAGCTGAAGGAAGAATACCTTAAACCTGGGTAGTTGAAACCCGTGGAATGGGTACCATGCAATATGACTTCAAAGGGTCTTCATTTGCTCACCGAACCTCTCCAATCCTATCACTGCTGCGTTTATGTCCCTGTACACATGCTTGATTCTCTTTCGGAGACATAGCAATCCATAGGTTTTAAGATACTTAAGAGTCAGGTACATTCTTAGGCGTTTAATATGGGGTGTTGAGTCCATTTCGTTGAGCAAAGAGTAGCTCTTGTCTATTCCATATTTGGCTTAAGGAACTTTATCTGTGCTCATTTCAATCTCTGGTTTTATGCAGCACCCCAACTCACCTTTACCCTTAAACAAGCATAAGTTGGTTTTCTAAATTTGAGACCCTGTTCTGTTCTGTAATTCAGTTCCTGTGTAGCCAAGTTTACATTCCGTGTATTACTGATATCTTATGATGTTTCTTTTTCTGTGTGACTTATTTCAGTTAGAATCATCGTACCTGAATCCACTCATTGTGCTGCTACGGGCCTGATGACATAGATTTCACTGCTGAGTGATACTGCATTGTACGTAAGTACCACAAGTTCTTTATCCATTTTTCACTTTCTGTGATATTGAACTTGTACGGTAAACGAGGTTCTTGTAAACAGAGGCGTCCCAAACATTGGGGTGGCTGTGTCTTTTTGATTTTAATTTCCCTAAGCTATAGGACCATAAGTGGAAGTGCCCTAGGCTCTGTTGCTTTGTTTTTTAGATGTTTCAGGAAACACCATACACTTCTCCCGAGTGTCTGTTGGCAATTTACGTCCCGCCCATCAGCATAACAAGGCTCCCAGTTCTCCATGGCCTGTCCTGCCTTTCTGGATTTTACACTTTTTTCAGATGGCCCTTTTGACCGGGGGGAAGTGAGACTTCATTGTAGTGCAGATTTCCTTTGCAAGCTTGCTTGGTTGGCCAAAAAGGGCGTATGCGTTTTTTCCTGAATATATTCAGGAAAAAACGCATACGCCCTTTCTGGCCAAGTGCATCATTGTGGACGTTCTGCCTCTTTTCCTATGCTTTCAATGCAATTCCAGTCTACCTCCTGAAATCGGTTTCCTGCAATTCTGCCCCGCTTTCAAGTCCTCTTGGCAGCCTTACTTCAGTATATTTTTGGACGATAGTTGTCATTTATAACTCTGCAGGTTTGTGAATTACAGTGCCCCTGAGCTCCTTTCTTCAACTCGTTTTCTTGTGAGCTGGCCGCAACACCGCAGGATGGCTTCAGGCCCTAATCTGGTTCCGGCACGGCACGCTGAGCCTTTGGTTATTTCCTCTTCCTGGTGGGAAATGAGAGTTAAATTTGCCCGTCCAGACACCTCCAGCTAGTCTCTCATTGGTTCTCGCTATTCCTGTTCATCTTCCGCAGAAATTGCAAACTGGGCCAAACAGGAGGTTAAAGGGACTGACTCTCCAAGTCGGGAGAGTGTTAGTAAAGCGTCTGGAATGTTGCACCCGAGTACCAGGGTACGAAAACTGAGACATATTTGAACACGTCTCCCGATCACATGGTTGATCATACTCTAGGTTCCACATGCATGTTTTAGCTGAAGGAAGAATACCTTAAACCTGGGTAGTTGAAACCCGTGGAATGGGTACCATGCAATATGACTTCAAAGGGTCTTCATTTGCTCACCAAACCTCTCCAATCCTATCACTGCTGCGTTTATGTCCCTGTACACATGCTTGATTCTCTTTCGGAGACATAGCAATCCATAGGTTTTAAGATACTTAAGAGTCAGGTACATTCTTAGGCGTTTAATATGCGGTGTTGAGTCCATTTCGTTGAGCAAGGAGTAGCTCTTGTCTATTCCATATTTGGCTTAAGGAACTTTATCTGTGCTCATTTAAATCTCTGGTTTTATGCAGCACCCCAACTCACCTTTACCCTTAAACAAGCATAAGTTGGTTTTCTAAATTTGAGACCCTGTTCTGTTCTGTAATTCAGTTCCTGTGTAGCCAAGTTTACATTCCGTGTATTACTGATATCTTATGATGTTTCTTTTTCTGTGTGACTTATTTCAGTTAGAATCATCGTACCTGAATCCACTCATTGTGCTGCTACGGGCCTGATGACATAGATTTCACTGCTGAGTGATACTGCATTGTACGTAAGTACCACAAGTTCTTTATCCATTTTTCACTTTCTGTGATATTGAACTTGTACGGTAAACGAGGTTCTTGTAAACAGAGGCGTCCCAAACATTGGGGTGGCTGTATCTTTTTGATTTTAATTTCCCTAAGCTATAGAACCATAAGTGGAAGTGCCCTAGGCTCTGTTGCTTTGTTTTTTAGATGTTTCAGGAAACACCATACACTTCTCCCGAGTGTCTGTTGGCAGTTTACATCCCGCCCATCAGCATAACAAGGCTCCCAGTTCTCCATGGCCTGTCCTGCCTTTCTGGATTTTACACTTTTATCAGATGGCCCTTTTGACCGGGGGGAAGTCAGACTTCATTGTAGTGCAGATTTCCTTTGCAAGCTTGCTTGGTTGGCCAAAAAGGGCGTATGCGTTTTTTCCTGAATATATTCAGGAAAAAACGCATACGCCCTTTTTGGCCAAGTGCATCATTGTGGACGTTCTGCCTCTTTTCCTATGCTTTCAATGCAATTCCAGTCTACCTCCTGAAATCGGTTTCCTGCAATTCTGCCCCGCTTTCAAGTCCTCTTGGCAGCCTTACTTCAGTATATTTTTGGACGATAGTTGTCATTTATAACTCTGCAGGTTTGTGAATTACAGTGCCCCTGAGCTCCTTTCTTCAACTCGTTTTCTTGTGAGCTGGCCGCAACACCGCAGGATGGCTTCAGGCCCTAATCTGGTTCCGGCACGGCACGCTGAGCCTTTGGTTATTTCCTCTTCCTGGTGGGAAATGAGAGTTAAATTTGCCCGTCCAGACACCTCCAGCTAGTCTCTCATTGGTTCTCGCTATTCCTGTTCATCTTCCGCAGAAATTGCAAACTGGGCCAAACAGGAGGTTAAAGGGACTGACTCTCCAAGTCGGGAGAGTGTTAGTAAAGCGTCTGGAATGTTGCACCCGAGTACCAGGGTACGAAAACTGAGACATATTTGAACACGTCTCCCGATCACATGGTTGATCATACTCTAGGTTCCACATGCATGTTTTAGCTGAAGGAAGAATACCTTAAACCTGGGTAGTTGAAACCTGTGGAATGGGTACCATGCAATATGACTTCAAAGGGTCTTCATTTGCTCACCAAACCTCTCCAATCCTATCACTGCTGCGTTTATGTCCCTGTACACATGCTTGATTCTCTTTCGGAGACATAGCAATCCATAGGTTTTAAGATACTTAAGAGTCAGGTACATTCTTAGGCGTTTAATATGCGGTGTTGAGTCCATTTCGTTGAGCAAGGAGTAGCTCTTGTCTATTCCATATTTGGCTTAAGGAACTTTATCTGTGCTCATTTCAATCTCTGGTTTTATGCAGCACCCCAACTCACCTTTACCCTTAAACAAGCATAAGTTGGTTTTCTAAATTTGAGACCCTGTTCTGTTCTGTAATTCAGTTCCTGTGTAGCCAAGTTTACATTCCATGTATTACTGATATCTTATGATGTTTCTTTTTCTGTGTGACTTATTTCAGTTAGAATCATCGTACCTGAATCCACTCATTGTGCTGCTACGGGCCTGATGACATAGATTTCACTGCTGAGTGATACTGCATTGTACGTAAGTACCACAAGTTCTTTATCCATTTTTCACTTTCTGTGATATTGAACTTGTACGGTAAACGAGGTTCTTGTAAACAGAGGCGTCCCAAACATTGGGGTGGCTGTATCTTTTTGATTTTAATTTCCCTAAGCTATAGAACCATAAGTGGAAGTGCCCTAGGCTCTGTTGCTTTGTTTTTTAGATGTTTCAGGAAACACCATACACTTCTCCCGAGTGTCTGTTGGCAGTTTACATCCCGCCCATCAGCATAACAAGGCTCCCAGTTCTCCATGGCCTGTCCTGCCTTTCTGGATTTTACACTTTTATCAGATGGCCCTTTTGACCAGGGGGAAGTGAGACTTCATTGTAGTGCAGATTTCCTTTGCAAGCTTGCTTGGTTGGCCAAAAAGGGCGTATGCGTTTTTTCCTGAATATATTCAGGAAAAAACGCATACGCCCTTTTTGGCCAAGTGCATCATTGTGGACGTTCTGCCTCTTTTCCTATGCTTTCAATGCAATTCCAGTCTACCTCCTGAAATCGGTTTCCTGCAATTCTGCCCCGCTTTCAAGTCCTCTTGGCAGCCTTACTTCAGTATATTTTTGGACGATAGTTGTCATTTATAACTCTGCAGGTTTGTGAATTACAGTGCCCCTGAGCTCCTTTCTTCAACTCGTTTTCTTGTGAGCTGGCCGCAACACCGCAGGATGGCTTCAGGCCCTAATCTGGTTCCGGCACGGCACGCTGAGCCTTTGGTTATTTCCTCTTCCTGGTGGGAAATGAGAGTTAAATTTGCCCGTCCAGACACCTCCAGCTAGTCTCTCATTGGTTCTCGCTATTCCTGTTCATCTTCCGCAGAAATTGCAAACTGGGCCAAACAGGAGGTTAAAGGGACTGACTCTCCAAGTCGGGAGAGTGTTAGTAAAGCGTCTGGAATGTTGCACCCGAGTACCAGGGTACGAAAACTGAGACATATTTGAACACGTCTCCCGATCACATGGTTGATCATACTCTAGGTTCCACATGCATGTTTTAGCTGAAGGAAGAATACCTTAAACCTGGGTAGTTGAAACCCGTGGAATGGGTACCATGCAATATGACTTCAAAGGGTCTTCATTTGCTCACCGAACCTCTCCAATCCTATCACTGCTGCGTTTATGTCCCTGTACACATGCTTGATTCTCTTTCGGAGACATAGCAATCCATAGGTTTTAAGATACTTAAGAGTCAGGTACATTCTTAGGCGTTTAATATGGGGTGTTGAGTCCATTTCGTTGAGCAAGGAGTAGCTCTTGTCTATTCCATATTTGGCTTAAGGAACTTTATCTGTGCTCATTTCAATCTCTGGTTTTATGCAGCACCCCAACTCACCTTTACCCTTAAACAAGCATAAGTTGGTTTTCTAAATTTGAGACCCTGTTCTGTTCTGTAATTCAGTTCCTGTGTAGCCAAGTTTACATTCCGTGTATTACTGATATCTTATGATGTTTCTTTTTCTGTGTGACTTATTTCAGTTAGAATCATCGTACCTGAATCCACTCATTGTGCTGCTACGGGCCTGATGACATAGATTTCACTGCTGAGTGATACTGCATTGTACGTAAGTACCACAAGTTCTTTATCCATTTTTCACTTTCTGTGATATTGAACTTGTACGGTAAACGAGGTTCTTGTAAACAGAGGCGTCCCAAACATTGGGGTGGCTGTATCTTTTTGATTTTAATTTCCCTAAGCTATAGAACCATAAGTGGAAGTGCCCTAGGCTCTGTTGCTTTGTTTTTTAGATGTTTCAGGAAACACCATACACTTCTCCCGAGTGTCTGTTGGCAGTTTACATCCCGCCCATCAGCATAACAAGGCTCCCAGTTCTCCATGGCCTGTCCTGCCTTTCTGGATTTTACACTTTTATCAGATGGCCCTTTTGACCGGGGGGAAGTGAGACTTCATTGTAGTGCAGATTTCCTTTGCAAGCTTGCTTGGTTGGCCAAAAAGGGCGTATGCGTTTTTTCCTGAATATATTCAGGAAAAAACGCATACGCCCTTTTTGGCCAAGTGCATCATTGTGGACGTTCTGCCTCTTTTCCTATGCTTTCAATGCAATTCCAGTCTACCTCCTGAAATCGGTTTCCTGCAATTCTGCCCCGCTTTCAAGTCCTCTTGGCAGCCTTACTTCAGTATATTTTTGGACGATAGTTGTCATTTATAACTCTGCAGGTTTGTGAATTACAGTGCCCCTGAGCTCCTTTCTTCAACTCGTTTTCTTGTGAGCTGGCCGCAACACCGCAGGATGGCTTCAGGCCCTAATCTGGTTCCGGCACGGCACGCTGAGCCTTTGGTTATTTCCTCTTCCTGGTGGGAAATGAGAGTTAAATTTGCCCGTCCAGACACCTCCAGCTAGTCTCTCATTGGTTCTCGCTATTCCTGTTCATCTTCCGCAGAAATTGCAAACTGGGCCAAACAGGAGGTTAAAGGGACTGACTCTCCAAGTCGGGAGAGTGTTAGTAAAGCATCTGGAATGTTGCACCCGAGTACCAGGGTACGAAAACTGAGACATATTTGAACACGTCTCCCGATCACATGGTTGATCATACTCTAGGTTCCACATGCATGTTTTAGCTGAAGGAAGAATACCTTAAACCTGGGTAGTTGAAACCCGTGGAATGGGTACCATGCAATATGACTTCAAAGGGTCTTCATTTGCTCACCAAACCTCTCCAATCCTATCACTGCTGCGTTTATGTCCCTGTACACATGCTTGATTCTCTTTCGGAGACATAGCAATCCATAGGTTTTAAGATACTTAAGAGTCAGGTACATTCTTAGGCGTTTAATATGCGGTGTTGAGTCCATTTCGTTGAGCAAGGAGTAGCTCTTGTCTATTCCATATTTGGCTTAAGGAACTTTATCTGTGCTCATTTCAATCTCTGGTTTTATGCAGCACCCCAACTCACCTTTACCCTTAAACAAGCATAAGTTGGTTTTCTAAATTTGAGACCCTGTTCTGTTCTGTAATTCAGTTCCTGTGTAGCCAAGTTTACATTCCATGTATTACTGATATCTTATGATGTTTCTTTTTCTGTGTGACTTATTTCAGTTAGAATCATCGTACCTGAATCCACTCATTGTGCTGCTACGGGCCTGATGACATAGATTTCACTGCTGAGTGATACTGCATTGTACGTAAGTACCACAAGTTCTTTATCCATTTTTCACTTTCTGTGATATTGAACTTGTACGGTAAACGAGGTTCTTGTAAACAGAGGCGTCCCAAACATTGGGGTGGCTGTATCTTTTTGATTTTAATTTCCCTAAGCTATAGAACCATAAGTGGAAGTGCCCTAGGCTCTGTTGCTTTGTTTTTTAGATGTTTCAGGAAACACCATACACTTCTCCCGAGTGTCTGTTGGCAGTTTACATCCCGCCCATCAGCATAACAAGGCTCCCAGTTCTCCATGGCCTGTCCTGCCTTTCTGGATTTTACACTTTTATCAGATGGCCCTTTTGACCGGGGGGAAGTCAGACTTCATTGTAGTGCAGATTTCCTTTGCAAGCTTGCTTGGTTGGCCAAAAAGGGCGTATGCGTTTTTTCCTGAATATATTCAGGAAAAAACGCATACGCCCTTTTTGGCCAAGTGCATCATTGTGGACGTTCTGCCTCTTTTCCTATGCTTTCAATGCAATTCCAGTCTACCTCCTGAAATCGGTTTCCTGCAATTCTGCCCCGCTTTCAAGTCCTCTTGGCAGCCTTACTTCAGTATATTTTTGGACGATAGTTGTCATTTATAACTCTGCAGGTTTGTGAATTACAGTGCCCCTGAGCTCCTTTCTTCAACTCGTTTTCTTGTGAGCTGGCCGCAACACCGCAGGATGGCTTCAGGCCCTAATCTGGTTCCGGCACGGCACGCTGAGCCTTTGGTTATTTCCTCTTCCTGGTGGGAAATGAGAGTTAAATTTGCCCGTCCAGACACCTCCAGCTAGTCTCTCATTGGTTCTCGCTATTCCTGTTCATCTTCCGCAGAAATTGCAAACTGGGCCAAACAGGAGGTTAAAGGGACTGACTCTCCAAGTCGGGAGAGTGTTAGTAAAGCGTCTGGAATGTTGCACCCGAGTACCAGGGTACGAAAACTGAGACATATTTGAACACGTCTCCCGATCACATGGTTGATCATACTCTAGGTTCCACATGCATGTTTTAGCTGAAGGAAGAATACCTTAAACCTGGGTAGTTGAAACCCGTGGAATGGGTACCATGCAATATGACTTCAAAGGGTCTTCATTTGCTCACCGAACCTCTCCAATCCTATCACTGCTGCGTTTATGTCCCTGTACACATGCTTGATTCTCTTTCGGAGACATAGCAATCCATAGGTTTTAAGATACTTAAGAGTCAGGTACATTCTTAGGCGTTTAATATGGGGTGTTGAGTCCATTTCGTTGAGCAAGGAGTAGCTCTTGTCTATTCCATATTTGGCTTAAGGAACTTTATCTGTGCTCATTTCAATCTCTGGTTTTATGCAGCACCCCAACTCACCTTTACCCTTAAACAAGCATAAGTTGGTTTTCTAAATTTGAGACCCTGTTCTGTTCTGTAATTCAGTTCCTGTGTAGCCAAGTTTACATTCCGTGTATTACTGATATCTTATGATGTTTCTTTTTCTGTGTGACTTATTTCAGTTAGAATCATCGTACCTGAATCCACTCATTGTGCTGCTACGGGCCTGATGACATAGATTTCACTGCTGAGTGATACTGCATTGTACGTAAGTACCACAAGTTCTTTATCCATTTTTCACTTTCTGTGATATTGAACTTGTACGGTAAACGAGGTTCTTGTAAACAGAGGCGTCCCAAACATTGGGGTGGCTGTATCTTTTTGATTTTAATTTCCCTAAGCTATAGAACCATAAGTGGAAGTGCCCTAGGCTCTGTTGCTTTGTTTTTTAGATGTTTCAGGAAACACCATACACTTCTCCCGAGTGTCTGTTGGCAGTTTACATCCCGCCCATCAGCATAACAAGGCTCCCAGTTCTCCGTGGCCTGTCCTGCCTTTCTGGATTTTACACTTTTATCAGATGGCCCTTTTGACCGGGGGGAAGTCAGACTTCATTGTAGTGCAGATTTCCTTTGCAAGCTTGCTTGGTTGGCCAAAAAGGGCGTATGCGTTTTTTCCTGAATATATTCAGGAAAAAACGCATACGCCCTTTTTGGCCAAGTGCATCATTGTGGACGTTCTGCCTCTTTTCCTATGCTTTCAATGCAATTCCAGTCTACCTCCTGAAATCGGTTTCCTGCAATTCTGCCCCGCTTTCAAGTCCTCTTGGCAGCCTTACTTCAGTATATTTTTGGACGATAGTTGTCATTTATAACTCTGCAGGTTTGTGAATTACAGTGCCCCTGAGCTCCTTTCTTCAACTCGTTTTCTTGTGAGCTGGCCGCAACACCGCAGGATGGCTTCAGGCCCTAATCTGGTTCCGGCACGGCACGCTGAGCCTTTGGTTATTTCCTCTTCCTGGTGGGAAATGAGAGTTAAATTTGCCCGTCCAGACACCTCCAGCTAGTCTCTCATTGGTTCTCGCTATTCCTGTTCATCTTCCGCAGAAATTGCAAACTGGGCCAAACAGGAGGTTAAAGGGACTGACTCTCCAAGTCGGGAGAGTGTTAGTAAAGCGTCTGGAATGTTGCACCCGAGTACCAGGGTACGAAAACTGAGACATATTTGAACACGTCTCCCGATCACATGGTTGATCATACTCTAGGTTCCACATGCATGTTTTAGCTGAAGGAAGAATACCTTAAACCTGGGTAGTTGAAACCCGTGGAATGGGTACCATGCAATATGACTTCAAAGGGTCTTCATTTGCTCACCGAACCTCTCCAATCCTATCACTGCTGCGTTTATGTCCCTGTACACATGCTTGATTCTCTTTCGGAGACATAGCAATCCATAGGTTTTAAGATACTTAAGAGTCAGGTACATTCTTAGGCGTTTAATATGCGGTGTTGAGTCCATTTCGTTGAGCAAGGAGTAGCTCTTGTCTATTCCATATTTGGCTTAAGGAACTTTATCTGTGCTCATTTCAATCTCTGGTTTTATGCAGCACCCCAACTCACCTTTACCCTTAAACAAGCATAAGTTGGTTTTCTAAATTTGAGACCCTGTTCTGTTCTGTAATTCAGTTCCTGTGTAGCCAAGTTTACATTCCGTGTATTACTGATATCTTATGATGTTTCTTTTTCTGTGTGACTTATTTCAGTTAGAATCATCGTACCTGAATCCACTCATTGTGCTGCTACGGGCCTGATGACATAGATTTCACTGCTGAGTGATACTGCATTGTACGTAAGTACCACAAGTTCTTTATCCATTTTTCACTTTCTGTGATATTGAACTTGTACGGTAAACGAGGTTCTTGTAAACAGAGGCGTCCCAAACATTGGGGTGGCTGTGTCTTTTTGATTTTAATTTCCCTAAGCTATAGGACCATAAGTGGAAGTGCCCTAGGCTCTGTTGCTTTGTTTTTTAGATGTTTCAGGAAACACCATACACTTCTCCCGAGTGTCTGTTGGCAATTTACATCCCGCCCATCAGCATAACAAGGCTCCCAGTTCTCCATGGCCTGTCCTGCCTTTCTGGATTTTACACTTTTTTCAGATGGCCCTTTTGACCGGGGGGAAGTGAGACTTCATTGTAGTGCAGATTTCCTTTGCAAGCTTGCTTGGTTGGCCAAAAAGGGCGTATGCGTTTTTTCCTGAATATATTCAGGAAAAAACGCATACGCCCTTTCTGGCCAAGTGCATCATTGTGGACGTTCTGCCTCTTTTCCTATGCTTTCAATGCAATTCCAGTCTACCTCCTGAAATCGGTTTCCTGCAATTCTGCCCCGCTTTCAAGTCCTCTTGGCAGCCTTACTTCAGTATATTTTTGGACGATAGCTGTCATTTATAACTCTGCAGGTTTGTGAATTACAGTGCCCCTGAGCTCCTTTCTTCAACTCGTTTTCTTGTGAGCTGGCCGCAACACCGCAGGGTGGCTTCAGGCCCTAATCTGGTTCCGGCACGGCACGCTGAGCCTTTGGTTATTTCCTCTTCCTGGTGGGAAATGAGAGTTAAATTTACCCGTCCAGACACCTCCAGCTAGTCTCTCATTGGTTCTCGCTATTCCTGTTCATCTTCCGCAGAAATTGCAAACTGGGCCAAACAGGAGGTTAAAGGGACTGACTCTCCAAGTCGGGAGAGTGTTAGTAAAGCGTCTGGAATGTTGCACCCGAGTACCAGGGTACGAAAACTGAGACATATTTGAACACGTCTCCCGATCACATGGTTGATCATACTCTAGGTTCCACGTGCATGTTTTAGCTGAAGGAAGAATACCTTAAACCTGGGTAGTTGAAACCCGTGGAATGGGTACCATGCAATATGACTTCAAAGGGTCTTCATTTGCTCACCGAACCTCTCCAATCCTATCACTGCTGCGTTTATGTCCCTGTACACATGCTTGATTCTCTTTCGGAGACATAGCAATCCATAGGTTTTAAGATACTTAAGAGTCAGGTACATTCTTAGGCGTTTAATATGCGGTGTTGAGTCCATTTCGTTGAGCAAGGAGTAGCTCTTGTCTATTCCATATTTGGCTTAAGGAACTTTATCTGTGCTCATTTCAATCTCTGGTTTTATGCAGCACCCCAACTCACCTTTACCCTTAAACAAGCATAAGTTGGTTTTCTAAATTTGAGACCCTGTTCTGTTCTGTAATTCAGTTCCTGTGTAGCCAAGTTTACATTCCGTGTATTACTGATATCTTATGATGTTTCTTTTTCTGTGTGACTTATTTCAGTTAGAATCATCGTACCTGAATCCACTCATTGTGCTGCTACGGGCCTGATGACATAGATTTCACTGCTGAGTGATACTGCATTGTACGTAAGTACCACAAGTTCTTTATCCATTTTTCACTTTCTGTGATATTGAACTTGTACGGTAAACGAGGTTCTTGTAAACAGAGGCGTCCCAAACATTGGGGTGGCTGTATCTTTTTGATTTTAATTTCCCTAAGCTATAGGACCATAAGTGGAAGTGCCCTAGGCTCTGTTGCTTTGTTTTTTAGATGTTTCAGGAAACACCATACACTTCTCCCGAGTGTCTGTTGGCAATTTACATCCCGCCCATCAGCATAACAAGGCTCCCAGTTCTCCATGGCCTGTCCTGCCTTTCTGGATTTTACACTTTTTTCAGATGGCCCTTTTGACCGGGGGGAAGTGAGACTTCATTGTAGTGCAGATTTCCTTTGCAAGCTTGCTTGGTTGGCCAAAAAGGGCGTATGCGTTTTTTCCTGAATATATTCAGGAAAAAACGCATACGCCCTTTCTGGCCAAGTGCATCATTGTGGACGTTCTGCCTCTTTTCCTATGCTTTCAATGCAATTGCCGTCTACCTCCTGAAATCGGTTTCCTGCAATTCTGCCCCGCTTTCAAGTCCTCTTGGCAGCCTTACTTCAGTATATTTTTGGACGATAGCTGTCATTTATAACTCTGCAGGTTTGTGAATTACAGTGCCCCTGAGCTCCTTTCTTCAACTCGTTTTCTTGTGAGCTGGCCGCAACACCGCAGGATGGCTTCAGGCCCTAATCTGGTTCCGGCACGGCACGCTGAGCCTTTGGTTATTTCCTCTTCCTGGTGGGAAATGAGAGTTAAATTTGCCCGTCCAGACACCTCCAGCTAGTCTCTCATTGGTTCTCGCTATTCCTGTTCATCTTCCACAGAAATTGCAAACTGGGCCAAACAGGAGGTTAAAGGGACTGACTCTCCAAGTCGGGAGAGTGTTAGTAAAGCGTCTGGAATGTTGCACCCGAGTACCAGGGTACGAAAACTGAGACATATTTGAACACGTCTCCCGATCACATGGTTGATCATACTCTAGGTTCCACGTGCATGTTTTAGCTGAAGGAAGAATACCTTAAACCTGGGTAGTTGAAACCCGTGGAATGGGTACCATGCAATATGACTTCAAAGGGCCTTCATTTGCTCACCGAACCTCTCCAATCCTATCACTGCTGCGTTTATGTCCCTGTACACATGCTTGATTCTCTTTCGGAGACATAGCAATCCATACGTTTTAAGATACTTAAGAGTCAGGTACATTCTTAGGCGTTTAATATGCGGTGTTGAGTCCATTTCGTTGAGCAAGGAGTAGCTCTTGTCTATTCCATATTTGGCTTAAGGAACTTTATCTGTGCTCATTTCAATCTCTGGTTTTATGCAGCACCCCAACTCACCTTTACCCTTAAACAAGCATAAGTTGGTTTTCTAAATTTGAGACCCTGTTCTGTTCTGTAATTCAGTTCCTGTGTAGCCAAGTTTACATTCCGTGTATTACTGATATCTTATGATGTTTCTTTTTCTGTGTGACTTATTTCAGTTAGAATCATCGTACCTGAATCCACTCATTGTGCTGCTACGGGCCTGATGACATAGATTTCACTGCTGAGTGATACTGCATTGTACGTAAGTACCACAAGTTCTTTATCCATTTTTCACTTTCTGTGATATTGAACTTGTACGGTAAACGAGGTTCTTGTAAACAGAGGCGTCCCAAACATTGGGGTGGCTGTATCTTTTTGATTTTAATTTCCCTAAGCTATAGGACCATAAGTGGAAGTGCCCTAGGCTCTGTTGCTTTGTTTTTTAGATGTTTCAGGAAACACCATACACTTCTCCCGAGTGTCTGTTGGCAATTTACATCCCGCCCATCAGCATAACAAGGCTCCCAGTTCTCCATGGCCTGTCCTGCCTTTCTGGATTTTACACTTTTTTCAGATGGCCCTTTTGACCGGGGGGAAGTGAGACTTCATTGTAGTGCAGATTTCCTTTGCAAGCTTGCTTGGTTGGCCAAAAAGTGCGTATGCGTTTTTTCCTGAATATATTCAGGAAAAAACGCATACGCCCTTTCTGGCCAAGTGCATCATTGTGGACGTTCTGCCTCTTTTCCTATGCTTTCAATGCAATTCCAGTCTACCTCCTGAAATCGGTTTCCTGCAATTCTGCCCCGCTTTCAAGTCCTCTTGGCAGCCTTACTTCAGTATATTTTTGGACGATAGCTGTCATTTATAACTCTGCAGGTTTGTGAATTACAGTGCCCCTGAGCTCCTTTCTTCAACTCGTTTTCTTGTGAGCTGGCCGCAACACCGCAGGATGGCTTCAGGCCCTAATCTGGTTCCGGCACGGCACGCTGAGCCTTTGGTTATTTCCTCTTCCTGGTGGGAAATGAGAGTTAAATTTGCCCGTCCAGACACCTCCAGCTAGTCTCTCATTGGTTCTCGCTATTCCTGTTCATCTTCCGCAGAAATTGCAAACTGGGCCAAACAGGAGGTTAAAGGGACTGACTCTCCAAGTCGGGAGAGTGTTAGTAAAGCGTCTGGAATGTTGCACCCGAGTACCAGGGTACGAAAACTGAGACATATTTGAACACGTCTCCCGATCACATGGTTGATCATACTCTAGGTTCCACGTGCATGTTTTAGCTGAAGGAAGAATACCTTAAACCTGGGTAGTTGAAACCCGTGGAATGGGTACCATGCAATATGACTTCAAAGGGTCTTCATTTGCTCACCGAACCTCTCCAATCCTATCACTGCTGCGTTTATGTCCCTGTACACATGCTTGATTCTCTTTCGGAGACATAGCAATCCATAGGTTTTAAGATACTTAAGAGTCAGGTACATTCTTAGGCGTTTAATATGCGGTGTTGAGTCCATTTCGTTGAGCAAGGAGTAGCTCTTGTCTATTCCATATTTGGCTTAAGGAACTTTATCTGTGCTCATTTCAATCTCTGGTTTTATGCAGCACCCCAACTCACCTTTACCCTTAAACAAGCATAAGTTGGTTTTCTAAATTTGAGACCCTGTTCTGTTCTGTAATTCAGTTCCTGTGTAGCCAAGTTTACATTCCGTGTATTACTGATATCTTATGATGTTTCTTTTTCTGTGTGACTTATTTCAGTTAGAATCATCGTACCTGAATCCACTCATTGTGCTGCTACGGGCCTGATGACATAGATTTCACTGCTGAGTGATACTGCATTGTACGTAAGTACCACAAGTTCTTTATCCATTTTTCACTTTCTGTGATATTGAACTTGTACGGTAAACGAGGTTCTTGTAAACAGAGGCGTCCCAAACATTGGGGTGGCTGTATCTTTTTGATTTTAATTTCCCTAAGCTATAGGACCATAAGTGGAAGTGCCCTAGGCTCTGTTGCTTTGTTTTTTAGATGTTTCAGGAAACACCATACACTTCTCCCGAGTGTCTGTTGGCAATTTACATCCCGCCCATCAGCATAACAAGGCTCCCAGTTCTCCATGGCCTGTCCTGCCTTTCTGGATTTTACACTTTTTTCAGATGGCCCTTTTGACCGGGGGGAAGTGAGACTTCATTGTAGTGCAGATTTCCTTTGCAAGCTTGCTTGGTTGGCCAAAAAGGGCGTATGCGTTTTTTCCTGAATATATTCAGGAAAAAACGCATACGCCCTTTCTGGCCAAGTGCATCATTGTGGACGTTCTGCCTCTTTTCCTATGCTTTCAATGCAATTCCAGTCTACCTCCTGAAATCGGTTTCCTGCAATTCTGCCCCACTTTCAAGTCCTCTTGGCAGCCTTACTTCAGTATATTTTTGGACGATAGTTGTCATTTATAACTCTGCAGGTTTGTGAATTACAGTGCCCCTGAGCTCCTTTCTTCAACTCGCTTTCTTGTGAGCTGGCCGCAACACCGCAGGATGGCTTCAGGCCCTAATCTGGTTCCGGCACGGCACGCTGAGCCTTTGGTTATTTCCTCTTCCTGGTGGGAAATGAGAGTTAATTTGCCCGTCCAGACACCTCCAGCTAGTCTCTCATTGGTTCTCGCTATTCCTGTTCATCTTCCGCAGAAATTGCAAACTGGGCCAAACAGGAGGTTAAAGGGACTGACTCTCCAAGTCGGGAGAGTGTTAGTAAAGCGTCTGGAATGTTGCACCCGAGTACCAGGGTACGAAAACTGAGACATATTTGAACACGTCTCCCGATCACATGGTTGATCATACTCTAGGTTCCACATGCATGTTTTAGCTGAAGGAAGAATACCTTAAACCTGGGTAGTTGAAACCCGTGGAATGGGTACCATGCAATATGACTTCAAAGGGTCTTCATTTGCTCACCGAACCTCTCCAATCCTATCACTGCTGCGTTTATGTCCCTGTACACATGCTTGATTCTCTTTCGGAGACATAGCAATCCATAGGTTTTAAGATACTTAAGAGTCAGGTACATTCTTAGGCGTTTAATATGGGGTGTTGAGTCCATTTCATTGAGCAAGGAGTAGCTCTTGTCTATTCCATATTTGGCTTAAGGAACTTTATCTGTGCTCATTTCAATCTCTGGTTTTATTCAGCACCCCAACTCACCTTTACCCTTAAACAAGCATAAGTTGGTTTTCTAAATTTGAGACCCTGTTCTGTTCTGTAATTCAGTTCCTGTGTAGCCAAGTTTACATTCCGTGTATTACTGATATCTTATGATGTTTCTTTTTCTGTGTGACTTATTTCAGTTAGAATCATCGTACCTGAATCCACTCATTGTGCTGCTACGGGCCTGATGACATAGATTTCACTGCTGAGTGATACTGCATTGTACGTAAGTACCACAAGTTCTTTATCCATTTTTCACTTTCTGTGATATTGAACTTGTACGGTAAACGAGGTTCTTGTAAACAGAGGCGTCCCAAACATTGGGGTGGCTGTGTCTTTTTGATTTTAATTTCCCTAAGCTATAGGACCATAAGTGGAAGTGCCCTAGGCTCTGTTGCTTTGTTTTTTAGATGTTTCAGGAAACACCATACACTTCTCCCGAGTGTCTGTTGGCAGTTTACGTCCCGCCCATCAGCATAACAAGGCTCCCAGTTCTCCATGGCCTGTCCTGCCTTTCTGGATTTTACACTTTTTTCAGATGGCCCTTTTGACCGGGGGGAAGTGAGACTTCATTGTAGTGCAGATTTCCTTTGCAAGCTTGCTTGGTTGGCCAAAAAGAGCGTACGCGTTTTTTCCTGAATATATTCAGGAAAAAACGCGTACGCCCTTTCTGGCCAAGTGCATCATTGTGGACGTTCTGCCTCTTTTCCTATGCTTTCAATGCAATTCCAGTCTACCTCCTGAAATCGGTTTCCTGCAATTCTGCCCCGCTTTCAAGTCCTCTTGGCAGCCTTACTTCAGTATATTTTTGGACGATAGTTGTCATTTATAACTCTGCAGGTTTGTGAATTACAGTGCCCCTGAGCTCCTTTCTTCAACTCGTTTTCTTGTGAGCTGGCCGCAACACCGCAGGATGGCTTCAGGCCCTAATCTGGTTCCGGCACGGCACGCTGAGCCTTTGGTTATTTCCTCTTCCTGGTGGGAAATGAGAGTTAAATTTGCCCGTCCAGACACCTCCAGCTAGTCTCTCATTGGTTCTCGCTATTCCTGTTCATCTTCCGCAGAAATTGCAAACTGGGCCAAACAGGAGGTTAAAGGGACTGACTCTCCAAGTCGGGAGAGTGTTAGTAAAGCGTCTGGAATGTTGCACCCGAGTACCAGGGTACGAAAACTGAGACATATTTGAACACGTCTCCCGATCACATGGTTGATCATACTCTAGGTTCCACGTGCATGTTTTAGCTGAAGGAAGAATACCTTAAACCTGGGTAGTTGAAACCCGTGGAATGGGTACCATGCAATATGACTTCAAAGGGTCTTCATTTGCTCACCGAACCTCTCCAATCCTATCACTGCTGCGTTTATGTCCCTGTACACATGCTTGATTCTCTTTCGGAGACATAGCAATCCATACGTTTTAAGATACTTAAGAGTCAGGTACATTCTTAGGCGTTTAATATGCGGTGTTGAGTCCATTTCGTTGAGCAAGGAGTAGCTCTTGTCTATTCCATATTTGGCTTAAGGAACTTTATCTGTGCTCATTTCAATCTCTGGTTTTATGCAGCACCCCAACTCACCTTTACCCTTAAACAAGCATAAGTTGGTTTTCTAAATTTGAGACCCTGTTCTGTTCTGTAATTCAGTTCCTGTGTAGCCAAGTTTACATTCCGTGTATTACTGATATCTTATGATGTTTCTTTTTCTGTGTGACTTATTTCAGTTAGAATCATCGTACCTGAATCCACTCATTGTGCTGCTACGGGCCTGATGACATAGATTTCACTGCTGAGTGATACTGCATTGTACGTAAGTACCACAAGTTCTTTATCCATTTTTCACTTTCTGTGATATTGAACTTGTACGGTAAACGAGGTTCTTGTAAACAGAGGCGTCCCAAACATTGGGGTGGCTGTATCTTTTTGATTTTAATTTCCCTAAGCTATAGGACCATAAGTGGAAGTGCCCTAGGCTCTGTTGCTTTGTTTTTTAGATGTTTCAGGAAACACCATACACTTCTCCCGAGTGTCTGTTGGCAATTTACATCCCGCCCATCAGCATAACAAGGCTCCCAGTTCTCCATGGCCTGTCCTGCCTTTCTGGATTTTACACTTTTTTCAGATGGCCCTTTTGACCGGGGGGAAGTGAGACTTCATTGTAGTGCAGATTTCCTTTGCAAGCTTGCTTGGTTGGCCAAAAAGGGCGTATGCGTTTTTTCCTGAATATATTCAGGAAAAAACGCATACGCCCTTTTTGGCCAAGTGCATCATTGTGGACGTTCTGCCTCTTTTCCTATGCTTTCAATGCAATTCCAGTCTACCTCCTGAAATCGGTTTCCTGCAATTCTGCCCCGCTTTCAAGTCCTCTTGGCAGCCTTACTTCAGTATATTTTTGGACGATAGCTGTCATTTATAACTCTGCAGGTTTGTGAATTACAGTGCCCCTGAGCTCCTTTCTTCAACTCGTTTTCTTGTGAGCTGGCCGCAACACCGCAGGATGGCTTCAGGCCCTAATCTGGTTCCGGCACGGCACGCTGAGCCTTTGGTTATTTCCTCTTCCTGGTGGGAAATGAGAGTTAAATTTGCCCGTCCAGACACCTCCAGCTAGTCTCTCATTGGTTCTCGCTATTCCTGTTCATCTTCCGCAGAAATTGCAAACTGGGCCAAACAGGAGGTTAAAGGGACTGACTCTCCAAGTCGGGAGAGTGTTAGTAAAGCGTCTGGAATGTTGCACCCGAGTACCAGGGTACGAAAACTGAGACATATTTGAACACGTCTCCCGATCACATGGTTGATCATACTCTAGGTTCCACATGCATGTTTTAGCTGAAGGAAGAATACCTTAAACCTGGGTAGTTGAAACCCGTGGAATGGGTACCATGCAATATGACTTCAAAGGGTCTTCATTTGCTCACCGAACCTCTCCAATCCTATCACTGCTGCGTTTATGTCCCTGTACACATGCTTGATTCTCTTTCGGAGACATAGCAATCCATAGGTTTTAAGATACTTAAGAGTCAGGTACATTCTTAGGCGTTTAATATGCGGTGTTGAGTCCATTTCGTTGAGCAAGGAGTAGCTCTTGTCTATTCCATATTTGGCTTAAGGAACTTTATCTGTGCTCATTTCAATCTCTGGTTTTATGCAGCACCCCAACTCACCTTTACCCTTAAACAAGCATAAGTTGGTTTTCTAAATTTGAGACCCTGTTCTGTTCTGTAATTCAGTTCCTGTGTAGCCAAGTTTACATTCCGTGTATTACTGATATCTTATGATGTTTCTTTTTCTGTGTGACTTATTTCAGTTAGAATCATCGTACCTGAATCCACTCATTGTGCTGCTACGGGCCTGATGACATAGATTTCACTGCTGAGTGATACTGCATTGTACGTAAGTACCACAAGTTCTTTATCCATTTTTCACTTTCTGTGATATTGAACTTGTACGGTAAACGAGGTTCTTGTAAACAGAGGCGTCCCAAACATTGGGGTGGCTGTGTCTTTTTGATTTTAATTTCCCTAAGCTATAGGACCATAAGTGGAAGTGCCCTAGGCTCTGTTGCTTTGTTTTTTAGATGTTTCAGGAAACACCATACACTTCTCCCGAGTGTCTGTTGGCAATTTACATCCCGCCCATCAGCATAACAAGGCTCCCAGTTCTCCATGGCCTGTCCTGCCTTTCTGGATTTTACACTTTTTTCTGATGGCCCTTTTGACCGGGGGGAAGTGAGACTTCATTGTAGTGCAGATTTCCTTTGCAAGCTTGCTTGGTTGGCCAGAAAGGGCGTACGCGTTTTTTCCTGAATATATTCAGGAAAAAACGCATACGCCCTTTTTGGCCAAGTGCATCATTGTGGACGTTCTGCCTCTTTTCCTATGCTTTCAATGCAATTCCAGTCTACCTCCTGAAATCGGTTTCCTGCAATTCTGCCCCGCTTTCAAGTCCTCTTGGCAGCCTTACTTCAGTATATTTTTGGACGATAGCTGTCATTTATAACTCTGCAGGTTTGTGAATTACAGTGCCCCTGAGCTCCTTTCTTCAACTCGCTTTCTTGTGAGCTGGCCGCAACACCGCAGGATGGCTTCAGGCCCTAATCTGGTTCCGGCACGGCACGCTGAGCCTTTGGTTATTTCCTCTTCCTGGTGGGAAATGAGAGTTAAATTTGCCCGTCCAGACACCTCCAGCTAGTCTCTCATTGGTTCTCGCTATTCCTGTTCATCTTCCGCAGAAATTGCAAACTGGGCCAAACAGGAGCTTAAAGGGACTGACTCTCCAAGTCGGGAGAGTGTTAGTAAAGCGTCTGGAATGTTGCACCCGAGTACCAGGGTACGAAAACTGAGACATATTTGAACACGTCTCCCGATCACATGGTTGATCATACTCTAGGTTCCACATGCATGTTTTAGCTGAAGGAAGAATACCTTAAACCTGGGTAGTTGAAACCCGTGGAATGGGTACCATGCAATATGACTTCAAAGGGTCTTCATTTGCTCACCGAACCTCTCCAATCCTATCACTGCTGCGTTTATGTCCCTGTACACATGCTTGATTCTCTTTCGGAGACATAGCAATCCATAAGTTTTAAGATACTTAAGAGTCAGGTACATTCTTAGGCGTTTAATATGGGGTGTTGAGTCCATTTCGTTGAGCAAGGAGTAGCTCTTGTCTATTCCATATTTGGCTTAAGGAACTTTATCTGTGCTCATTTCAATCTCTGGTTTTATGCAGCACCCCAACTCACCTTTACCCTTAAACAAGCATAAGTTGGTTTTCTAAATTTGAGACCCTGTTCTGTTCTGTAATTCAGTTCCTGTGTAGCCAAGTTTACATTCCGTGTATTACTGATATCTTATGATGTTTCTTTTTCTGTGTGACTTATTTCAGTTAGAATCATCGTACCTGAATCCACTCATTGTGCTGCTACGGGCCTGATGACATAGATTTCACTGCTGAGTGATACTGCATTGTACGTAAGTACCACAAGTTCTTTATCCATTTTTCACTTTCTGTGATATTGAACTTGTACGGTAAACGAGGTTCTTGTAAACAGAGGCGTCCCAAACATTGGGGTGGCTGTGTCTTTTTGATTTTAATTTCCCTAAGCTATAGGACCATAAGTGGAAGTGCCCTAGGCTCTGTTGCTTTCTTTTTTAGATGTTTCAGGAAACACCATACACTTCTCCCGAGTGTCTGTTGGCAGTTTACATCCCGCCCATCAGCATAACAAGGCTCCCAGTTCTCCATGGCCTGTCCTGCCTTTCTGGATTTTACACTTTTTTCAGATGGCCCTTTTGACCGGGGGGAAGTGAGACTTCATTGTAGTGCAGATTTCCTTTGCAAGCTTGCTTGGTTGGCCAAAAAGGGCGTACGCGTTTTTTCCTGAATATATTCAGGAAAAAACGCATACGCCCTTTCTGGCCAAGTGCATCATTGTGGACGTTCTGCCTCTTTTCCTATGCTTTCAATGCAATTCCAGTCTACCTCCTGAAATCGGTTTCCTGCAATTCTGCCCCGCTTTCAAGTCCTCTTGGCAGCCTTACTTCAGTATATTTTTGGACGATAGTTGTCATTTATAACTCTGCAGGTTTGTGAATTACAGTGCCCCTGAGCTCCTTTCTTCAACTCGTTTTCTTGTGAGCTGGCCGCAACACCGCAGGATGGCTTCAGGCCCTAATCTGGTTCCGGCACGGCACGCTGAGCCTTTGGTTATTTCCTCTTCCTGGTGGGAAATGAGAGTTAAATTTGCCCGTCCAGACACCTCCAGCTAGTCTCTCATTGGTTCTCGCTATTCCTGTTCATCTTCCGCAGAAATTGCAAACTGGGCCAAACAGGAGGTTAAAGGGACTGACTCTCCAAGTCGGGAGAGTGTTAGTAAAGCGTCTGGAATGTTGCACCCGAGTACCAGGGTACGAAAACTGAGACATATTTGAACACGTCTCCCGATCACATGGTTGATCATACTCTAGGTTCCACGTGCATGTTTTAGCTGAAGGAAGAATACCTTAAACCTGGGTAGTTGAAACCCGTGGAATGGGTACCATGCAATATGACTTCAAAGGGTCTTCATTTGCTCACCGAACCTCTCCAATCCTATCACTGCTGCGTTTATGTCCCTGTACACATGCTTGATTCTCTTTCGGAGACATAGCAATCCATAGGTTTTAAGATACTTAAGAGTCAGGTACATTCTTAGGCGTTTAATATGCGGTGTTGAGTCCATTTCGTTGAGCAAGGAGTAGCTCTTGTCTATTCCATATTTGGCTTAAGGAACTTTATCTGTGCTCATTTCAATCTCTGGTTTTATGCAGCACCCCAACTCACCTTTACCCTTAAACAAGCATAAGTTGGTTTTCTAAATTTGAGACCCTGTTCTGTTCTGTAATTCAGTTCCTGTGTAGCCAAGTTTACATTCCGTGTATTACTGATATCTTATGATGTTTCTTTTTCTGTGTGACTTATTTCAGTTAGAATCATCGTACCTGAATCCACTCATTGTGCTGCTACGGGCCTGATGACATAGATTTCACTGCTGAGTGATACTGCATTGTACGTAAGTACCACAAGTTCTTTATCCATTTTTCACTTTCTGTGATATTGAACTTGTACGGTAAACGAGGTTCTTGTAAACAGAGGCGTCCCAAACATTGGGGTGGCTGTATCTTTTTGATTTTAATTTCCCTAAGCTATAGGACCATAAGTGGAAGTGCCCTAGGCTCTGTTGCTTTGTTTTTTAGATGTTTCAGGAAACACCATACACTTCTCCCGAGTGTCTGTTGGCAATTTACATCCCGCCCATCAGCATAACAAGGCTCCCAGTTCTCCATGGCCTGTCCTGCCTTTCTGGATTTTACACTTTTTTCAGATGGCCCTTTTGACCGGGGGGAAGTGAGACTTCATTGTAGTGCAGATTTCCTTTGCAAGCTTGCTTGGTTGGCCAAAAAGGGCGTATGCGTTTTTTCCTGAATATATTCAGGAAAAAACGCATACGCCCTTTTTGGCCAAGTGCATCATTGTGGACGTTCTGCCTCTTTTCCTATGCTTTCAATGCAATTCCAGTCTACCTCCTGAAATCGGTTTCCTGCAATTCTGCCCCGCTTTCAAGTCCTCTTGGCAGCCTTACTTCAGTATATTTTTGGACGATAGCTGTCATTTATAACTCTGCAGGTTTGTGAATTACAGTGCCCCTGAGCTCCTTTCTTCAACTCGTTTTCTTGTGAGCTGGCCGCAACACCGCAGGATGGCTTCAGGCCCTAATCTGGTTCCGGCACGGCACGCTGAGCCTTTGGTTATTTCCTCTTCCTGGTGGGAAATGAGAGTTAAATTTGCCCGTCCAGACACCTCCAGCTAGTCTCTCATTGGTTCTCGCTATTCCTGTTCATCTTCCGCAGAAATTGCAAACTGGGCCAAACAGGAGGTTAAAGGGACTGACTCTCCAAGTCGGGAGAGTGTTAGTAAAGCGTCTGGAATGTTGCACCCGAGTACCAGGGTACGAAAACTGAGACATATTTGAACACGTCTCCCGATCACATGGTTGATCATACTCTAGGTTCCACATGCATGTTTTAGCTGAAGGAAGAATACCTTAAACCTGGGTAGTTGAAACCCGTGGAATGGGTACCATGCAATATGACTTCAAAGGGTCTTCATTTGCTCACCGAACCTCTCCAATCCTATCACTGCTGCGTTTATGTCCCTGTACACATGCTTGATTCTCTTTCGGAGACATAGCAATCCATAGGTTTTAAGATACTTAAGAGTCAGGTACATTCTTAGGCGTTTAATATGCGGTGTTGAGTCCATTTCGTTGAGCAAGGAGTAGCTCTTGTCTATTCCATATTTGGCTTAAGGAACTTTATCTGTGCTCATTTCAATCTCTGGTTTTATGCAGCACCCCAACTCACCTTTACCCTTAAACAAGCATAAGTTGGTTTTCTAAATTTGAGACCCTGTTCTGTTCTGTAATTCAGTTCCTGTGTAGCCAAGTTTACATTCCGTGTATTACTGATATCTTATGATGTTTCTTTTTCTGTGTGACTTATTTCAGTTAGAATCATCGTACCTGAATCCACTCATTGTGCTGCTACGGGCCTGATGACATAGATTTCACTGCTGAGTGATACTGCATTGTACGTAAGTACCACAAGTTCTTTATCCATTTTTCACTTTCTGTGATATTGAACTTGTACGGTAAACGAGGTTCTTGTAAACAGAGGCGTCCCAAACATTGGGGTGGCTGTGTCTTTTTGATTTTAATTTCCCTAAGCTATAGGACCATAAGTGGAAGTGCCCTAGGCTCTGTTGCTTTGTTTTTTAGATGTTTCAGGAAACACCATACACTTCTCCCGAGTGTCTGTTGGCAATTTACATCCCGCCCATCAGCATAACAAGGCTCCCAGTTCTCCATGGCCTGTCCTGCCTTTCTGGATTTTACACTTTTTTCTGATGGCCCTTTTGACCGGGGGGAAGTGAGACTTCATTGTAGTGCAGATTTCCTTTGCAAGCTTGCTTGGTTGGCCAGAAAGGGCGTACGCGTTTTTTCCTGAATATATTCAGGAAAAAACGCATACGCCCTTTTTGGCCAAGTGCATCATTGTGGACGTTCTGCCTCTTTTCCTATGCTTTCAATGCAATTCCAGTCTACCTCCTGAAATCGGTTTCCTGCAATTCTGCCCCGCTTTCAAGTCCTCTTGGCAGCCTTACTTCAGTATATTTTTGGACGATAGCTGTCATTTATAACTCTGCAGGTTTGTGAATTACAGTGCCCCTGAGCTCCTTTCTTCAACTCGCTTTCTTGTGAGCTGGCCGCAACACCGCAGGATGGCTTCAGGCCCTAATCTGGTTCCGGCACGGCACGCTGAGCCTTTGGTTATTTCCTCTTCCTGGTGGGAAATGAGAGTTAAATTTGCCCGTCCAGACACCTCCAGCTAGTCTCTCATTGGTTCTCGCTATTCCTGTTCATCTTCCGCAGAAATTGCAAACTGGGCCAAACAGGAGCTTAAAGGGACTGACTCTCCAAGTCGGGAGAGTGTTAGTAAAGCGTCTGGAATGTTGCACCCGAGTACCAGGGTACGAAAACTGAGACATATTTGAACACGTCTCCCGATCACATGGTTGATCATACTCTAGGTTCCACATGCATGTTTTAGCTGAAGGAAGAATACCTTAAACCTGGGTAGTTGAAACCCGTGGAATGGGTACCATGCAATATGACTTCAAAGGGTCTTCATTTGCTCACCGAACCTCTCCAATCCTATCACTGCTGCGTTTATGTCCCTGTACACATGCTTGATTCTCTTTCGGAGACATAGCAATCCATAAGTTTTAAGATACTTAAGAGTCAGGTACATTCTTAGGCGTTTAATATGGGGTGTTGAGTCCATTTCGTTGAGCAAGGAGTAGCTCTTGTCTATTCCATATTTGGCTTAAGGAACTTTATCTGTGCTCATTTCAATCTCTGGTTTTATGCAGCACCCCAACTCACCTTTACCCTTAAACAAGCATAAGTTGGTTTTCTAAATTTGAGACCCTGTTCTGTTCTGTAATTCAGTTCCTGTGTAGCCAAGTTTACATTCCGTGTATTACTGATATCTTATGATGTTTCTTTTTCTGTGTGACTTATTTCAGTTAGAATCATCGTACCTGAATCCACTCATTGTGCTGCTACGGGCCTGATGACATAGATTTCACTGCTGAGTGATACTGCATTGTACGTAAGTACCACAAGTTCTTTATCCATTTTTCACTTTCTGTGATATTGAACTTGTACGGTAAACGAGGTTCTTGTAAACAGAGGCGTCCCAAACATTGGGGTGGCTGTGTCTTTTTGATTTTAATTTCCCTAAGCTATAGGACCATAAGTGGAAGTGCCCTAGGCTCTGTTGCTTTCTTTTTTAGATGTTTCAGGAAACACCATACACTTCTCCCGAGTGTCTGTTGGCAGTTTACATCCCGCCCATCAGCATAACAAGGCTCCCAGTTCTCCATGGCCTGTCCTGCCTTTCTGGATTTTACACTTTTTTCAGATGGCCCTTTTGACCGGGGGGAAGTGAGACTTCATTGTAGTGCAGATTTCCTTTGCAAGCTTGCTTGGTTGGCCAAAAAGGGCGTACGCGTTTTTTCCTGAATATATTCAGGAAAAAACGCATACGCCCTTTCTGGCCAAGTGCATCATTGTGGACGTTCTGCCTCTTTTCCTATGCTTTCAATGCAATTCCAGTCTACCTCCTGAAATCGGTTTCCTGCAATTCTGCCCCGCTTTCAAGTCCTCTTGGCAGCCTTACTTCAGTATATTTTTGGACGATAGTTGTCATTTATAACTCTGCAGGTTTGTGAATTACAGTGCCCCTGAGCTCCTTTCTTCAACTCGCTTTCTTGTGAGCTGGCCGCAACACCGCAGGATGGCTTCAGGCCCTAATCTGGTTCCGGCACGGCACGCTGAGCCTTTGGTTATTTCCTCTTCCTGGTGGGAAATGAGAGTTAAATTTGCCCGTCCAGACACCTCCAGCTAGTCTCTCATTGGTTCTCGCTATTCCTGTTCATCTTCCGCAGAAATTGCAAACTGGGCCAAACAGGAGGTTAAAGGGACTGACTCTCCAAGTCGGGAGAGTGTTAGTAAAGCGTCTGGAATGTTGCACCCGAGTACCAGGGTACGAAAACTGAGACATATTTGAACACGTCTCCCGATCACATGGTTGATCATACTCTAGGTTCCACATGCATGTTTTAGCTGAAGGAAGAATACCTTAAACCTGGGTAGTTGAAACCCGTGGAATGGGTACCATGCAATATGACTTCAAAGGGTCTTCATTTGCTCACCGAACCTCTCCAATCCTATCACTGCTGCGTTTATGTCCCTGTACACATGCTTGATTCTCTTTCGGAGACATAGCAATCCATAGGTTTTAAGATACTTAAGAGTCAGGTACATTCTTAGGCGTTTAATATGCGGTGTTGAGTCCATTTCGTTGAGCAAGGAGTAGCTCTTGTCTATTCCATATTTGGCTTAAGGAACTTTATCTGTGCTCATTTCAATCTCTGGTTTTATGCAGCACCCCAACTCACCTTTACCCTTAAACAAGCATAAGTTGGTTTTCTAAATTTGAGACCCTGTTCTGTTCTGTAATTCAGTTCCTGTGTAGCCAAGTTTACATTCCGTGTATTACTGATATCTTATGATGTTTCTTTTTCTGTGTGACTTATTTCAGTTAGAATCATCGTACCTGAATCCACTCATTGTGCTGCTACGGGCCTGATGACATAGATTTCACTGCTGAGTGATACTGCATTGTACGTAAGTACCACAAGTTCTTTATCCATTTTTCACTTTCTGTGATATTGAACTTGTACGGTAAACGAGGTTCTTGTAAACAGAGGCGTCCCAAACATTGGGGTGGCTGTGTCTTTTTGATTTTAATTTCCCTAAGCTATAGGACCATAAGTGGAAGTGCCCTAGGCTCTGTTGCTTTGTTTTTTAGATGTTTCAGGAAACACCATACACTTCTCCCGAGTGTCTGTTGGCAATTTACATCCCGCCCATCAGCATAACAAGGCTCCCAGTTCTCCATGGCCTGTCCTGCCTTTCTGGATTTTACACTTTTTTCTGATGGCCCTTTTGACCGGGGGGAAGTGAGACTTCATTGTAGTGCAGATTTCCTTTGCAAGCTTGCTTGGTTGGCCAGAAAGGGCGTACGCGTTTTTTCCTGAATATATTCAGGAAAAAACGCATACGCCCTTTTTGGCCAAGTGCATCATTGTGGACGTTCTGCCTCTTTTCCTATGCTTTCAATGCAATTCCAGTCTACCTCCTGAAATCGGTTTCCTGCAATTCTGCCCCGCTTTCAAGTCCTCTTGGCAGCCTTACTTCAGTATATTTTTGGACGATAGCTGTCATTTATAACTCTGCAGGTTTGTGAATTACAGTGCCCCTGAGCTCCTTTCTTCAACTCGCTTTCTTGTGAGCTGGCCGCAACACCGCAGGATGGCTTCAGGCCCTAATCTGGTTCCGGCACGGCACGCTGAGCCTTTGGTTATTTCCTCTTCCTGGTGGGAAATGAGAGTTAAATTTGCCCGTCCAGACACCTCCAGCTAGTCTCTCATTGGTTCTCGCTATTCCTGTTCATCTTCCGCAGAAATTGCAAACTGGGCCAAACAGGAGCTTAAAGGGACTGACTCTCCAAGTCGGGAGAGTGTTAGTAAAGCGTCTGGAATGTTGCACCCGAGTACCAGGGTACGAAAACTGAGACATATTTGAACACGTCTCCCGATCACATGGTTGATCATACTCTAGGTTCCACATGCATGTTTTAGCTGAAGGAAGAATACCTTAAACCTGGGTAGTTGAAACCCGTGGAATGGGTACCATGCAATATGACTTCAAAGGGTCTTCATTTGCTCACCGAACCTCTCCAATCCTATCACTGCTGCGTTTATGTCCCTGTACACATGCTTGATTCTCTTTCGGAGACATAGCAATCCATAGGTTTTAAGATACTTAAGAGTCAGGTACATTCTTAGGCGTTTAATATGCGGTGTTGAGTCCATTTCGTTGAGCAAGGAGTAGCTCTTGTCTATTCCATATTTGGCTTAAGGAACTTTATCTGTGCTCATTTCAATCTCTGGTTTTATGCAGCACCCCAACTCACCTTTACCCTTAAACAAGCATAAGTTGGTTTTCTAAATTTGAGACCCTGTTCTGTTCTGTAATTCAGTTCCTGTGTAGCCAAGTTTACATTCCGTGTATTACTGATATCTTATGATGTTTCTTTTTCTGTGTGACTTATTTCAGTTAGAATCATCGTACCTGAATCCACTCATTGTGCTGCTACGGGCCTGATGACATAGATTTCACTGCTGAGTGATACTGCATTGTACGTAAGTACCACAAGTTCTTTATCCATTTTTCACTTTCTGTGATATTGAACTTGTACGGTAAACGAGGTTCTTGTAAACAGAGGCGTCCCAAACATTGGGGTGGCTGTGTCTTTTTGATTTTAATTTCCCTAAGCTATAGGACCATAAGTGGAAGTGCCCTAGGCTCTGTTGCTTTGTTTTTTAGATGTTTCAGGAAACACCATACACTTCTCCCGAGTGTCTGTTGGCAGTTTACATCCCGCCCATCAGCATAACAAGGCTCCCAGTTCTCCATGGCCTGTCCTGCCTTTCTGGATTTTACACTTTTTTCTGATGGCCCTTTTGACCGGGGGGAAGTGAGACTTCATTGTAGTGCAGATTTCCTTTGCAAGCTTGCTTGGTTGGCCAGAAAGGGCGTACGCGTTTTTTCCTGAATATATTCAGGAAAAAACGCATACGCCCTTTTTGGCCAAGTGCATCATTGTGGACGTTCTGCCTCTTTTCCTATGCTTTCAATGCAATTCCAGTCTACCTCCTGAAATCGGTTTCCTGCAATTCTGACCCGCTTTCAAGTCCTCTTGGCAGCCTTACTTCAGTATATTTTTGGACGATAGCTGTCATTTATAACTCTGCAGGTTTGTGAATTACAGTGCCCCTGAGCTCCTTTCTTCAACTCGCTTTCTTGTGAGCTGGCCGCAACACCGCAGGATGGCTTCAGGCCCTAATCTGGTTCCGGCACGGCACGCTGAGCCTTTGGTTATTTCCTCTTCCTGGTGGGAAATGAGAGTTAAATTTGCCCGTCCAGACACCTCCAGCTAGTCTCTCATTGGTTCTCGCTATTCCTGTTCATCTTCCGCAGAAATTGCAAACTGGGCCAAACAGGAGCTTAAAGGGACTGACTCTCCAAGTCGGGAGAGTGTTAGTAAAGCGTCTGGAATGTTGCACCCGAGTACCAGGGTACGAAAACTGAGACATATTTGAACACGTCTCCCGATCACATGGTTGATCATACTCTAGGTTCCACATGCATGTTTTAGCTGAAGGAAGAATACCTTAAACCTGGGTAGTTGAAACCCGTGGAATGGGTACCATGCAATATGACTTCAAAGGGTCTTCATTTGCTCACCGAACCTCTCCAATCCTATCACTGCTGCGTTTATGTCCCTGTACACATGCTTGATTCTCTTTCGGAGACATAGCAATCCATACGTTTTAAGATACTTAAGAGTCAGGTACATTCTTAGGCGTTTAATATGCGGTGTTGAGTCCATTTCTTTGAGCAAGGAGTAGCTCTTGTCTATTCCATATTTGGCTTAAGGAACTTTATCTGTGCTCATTTCAATCTCTGGTTTTATGCAGCACCCCAACTCACCTTTACCCTTAAACAAGCATAAGTTGGTTTTCTAAATTTGAGACCCTGTTCTGTTCTGTAATTCAGTTCCTGTGTAGCCAAGTTTACATTCCGTGTATTACTGATATCTTATGATGTTTCTTTTTCTGTGTGACTTATTTCAGTTAGAATCATCGTACCTGAATCCACTCATTGTGCTGCTACGGGCCTGATGACATAGATTTCACTGCTGAGTGATACTGCATTGTACGTAAGTACCACAAGTTCTTTATCCATTTTTCACTTTCTGTGATATTGAACTTGTACGGTAAACGAGGTTCTTGTAAACAGAGGCGTCCCAAACATTGGGGTGGCTGTATCTTTTTGATTTTAATTTCCCTAAGCTATAGGACCATAAGTGGAAGTGCCCTAGGCTCTGTTGCTTTGTTTTTTAGATGTTTCAGGAAACACCATACACTTCTCCCGAGTGTCTGTTGGCAATTTACATCCCGCCCATCAGCATAACAAGGCTCCCAGTTCTCCATGGCCTGTCCTGCCTTTCTGGATTTTACACTTTTTTCAGATGGCCCTTTTGACCGGGGGGAAGTGAGACTTCATTGTAGTGCAGATTTCCTTTGCAAGCTTGCTTGGTTGGCCAAAAAGGGCGTATGCGTTTTTTCCTGAATATATTCAGGAAAAAACGCATACGCCCTTTCTGGCCAAGTGCATCATTGTGGACGTTCTGCCTCTTTTCCTATGCTTTCAATGCAATTCCAGTCTACCTCCTGAAATCGGTTTCCTGCAATTCTGCCCCACTTTCAAGTCCTCTTGGCAGCCTTACTTCAGTATATTTTTGGACGATAGGTGTCATTTATAACTCTGCAGGTTTGTGAATTACAGTGCCCCTGAGCTCCTTTCTTCAACTCGCTTTCTTGTGAGCTGGCCGCAACACCGCAGGATGGCTTCAGGCCCTAATCTGGTTCCGGCACGGCACGCTGAGCCTTTGGTTATTTCCTCTTCCTGGTGGGAAATGAGAGTTAATTTGCCCGTCCAGACACCTCCAGCTAGTCTCTCATTGGTTCTCGCTATTCCTGTTCATCTTCCGCAGAAATTGCAAACTGGGCCAAACAGGAGGTTAAAGGGACTGACTCTCCAAGTCGGGAGAGTGTTAGTAAAGCGTCTGGAATGTTGCACCCGAGTACCAGGGTACGAAAACTGAGACATATTTGAACACGTCTCCCGATCACATGGTTGATCATACTCTAGGTTCCACATGCATGTTTTAGCTGAAGGAAGAATACCTTAAACCTGGGTAGTTGAAACCCGTGGAATGGGTACCATGCAATATGACTTCAAAGGGTCTTCATTTGCTCACCGAACCTCTCCAATCCTATCACTGCTGCGTTTATGTCCCTGTACACATGCTTGATTCTCTTTCGGAGACATAGCAATCCATAGGTTTTAAGATACTTAAGAGTCAGGTACATTCTTAGGCGTTTAATATGGGGTGTTGAGTCCATTTCATTGAGCAAGGAGTAGCTCTTGTCTATTCCATATTTGGCTTAAGGAACTTTATCTGTGCTCATTTCAATCTCTGGTTTTATTCAGCACCCCAACTCACCTTTACCCTTAAACAAGCATAAGTTGGTTTTCTAAATTTGAGACCCTGTTCTGTTCTGTAATTCAGTTCCTGTGTAGCCAAGTTTACATTCCGTGTATTACTGATATCTTATGATGTTTCTTTTTCTGTGTGACTTATTTCAGTTAGAATCATCGTACCTGAATCCACTCATTGTGCTGCTACGGGCCTGATGACATAGATTTCACTGCTGAGTGATACTGCATTGTACGTAAGTACCACAAGTTCTTTATCCATTTTTCACTTTCTGTGATATTGAACTTGTACGGTAAACGAGGTTCTTGTAAACAGAGGCGTCCCAAACATTGGGGTGGCTGTGTCTTTTTGATTTTAATTTCCCTAAGCTATAGGACCATAAGTGGAAGTGCCCTAGGCTCTGTTGCTTTGTTTTTTAGATGTTTCAGGAAACACCATACACTTCTCCCGAGTGTCTGTTGGCAGTTTACGTCCCGCCCATCAGCATAACAAGGCTCCCAGTTCTCCATGGCCTGTCCTGCCTTTCTGGATTTTACACTTTTTTCAGATGGCCCTTTTGACCGGGGGGAAGTGAGACTTCATTGTAGTGCAGATTTCCTTTGCAAGCTTGCTTGGTTGGCCAAAAAGAGCGTACGCGTTTTTTCCTGAATATATTCAGGAAAAAACGCGTACGCCCTTTCTGGCCAAGTGCATCATTGTGGACGTTCTGCCTCTTTTCCTATGCTTTCAATGCAATTCCAGTCTACCTCCTGAAATCGGTTTCCTGCAATTCTGCCCCGCTTTCAAGTCCTCTTGGCAGCCTTACTTCAGTATATTTTTGGACGATAGCTGTCATTTATAACTCTGCAGGTTTGTGAATTACAGTGCCCCTGAGCTCCTTTCTTCAACTCGTTTTCTTGTGAGCTGGCCGCAACACCGCAGGATGGCTTCAGGCCCTAATCTGGTTCCGGCACGGCACGCTGAGCCTTTGGTTATTTCCTCTTCCTGGTGGTAAATGAGAGTTAAATTTGCCCGTCCAGACACCTCCAGCTAGTCTCTCATTGGTTCTCGCTATTCCTGTTCATCTTCCGCAGAAATTGCAAACTGGGCCAAACAGGAGGTTAAAGGGACTGACTCTCCAAGTCGGGAGAGTGTTAGTAAAGCGTCTGGAATGTTGCACCCGAGTACCAGGGTACGAAAACTGAGACATATTTGAACACGTCTCCCGATCACATGGTTGATCATACTCTAGGTTCCACATGCATGTTTTAGCTGAAGGAAGAATACCTTAAACCTGGGTAGTTGAAACCCGTGGAATGGGTACCATGCAATATGACTTCAAAGGGTCTTCATTTGCTCACCGAACCTCTCCAATCCTATCACTGCTGCGTTTATGTCCCTGTACACATGCTTGATTCTCTTTCGGAGACATAGCAATCCATAGGTTTTAAGATACTTAAGAGTCAGGTACATTCTTAGGCGTTTAATATGCGGTGTTGAGTCCATTTCGTTGAGCAAGGAGTAGCTCTTGTCTATTCCATATTTGGCTTAAGGAACTTTATCTGTGCTCATTTCAATCTCTGGTTTTATGCAGCACCCCAACTCACCTTTACCCTTAAACAAGCATAAGTTGGTTTTCTAAATTTGAGACCCTGTTCTGTTCTGTAATTCAGTTCCTGTGTAGCCAAGTTTACATTCCGTGTATTACTGATATCTTATGATGTTTCTTTTTCTGTGTGACTTATTTCAGTTAGAATCATCGTACCTGAATCCACTCATTGTGCTGCTACGGGCCTGATGACATAGATTTCACTGCTGAGTGATACTGCATTGTACGTAAGTACCACAAGTTCTTTATCCATTTTTCACTTTCTGTGATATTGAACTTGTACGGTAAACGAGGTTCTTGTAAACAGAGGCGTCCCAAACATTGGGGTGGCTGTGTCTTTTTGATTTTAATTTCCCTAAGCTATAGGACCATAAGTGGAAGTGCCCTAGGCTCTGTTGCTTTGTTTTTTAGATGTTTCAGGAAACACCATACACTTCTCCCGAGTGTCTGTTGGCAATTTACATCCCGCCCATCAGCATAACAAGGCTCCCAGTTCTCCATGGCCTGTCCTGCCTTTCTGGATTTTACACTTTTTTCTGATGGCCCTTTTGACCGGGGGGAAGTGAGACTTCATTGTAGTGCAGATTTCCTTTGCAAGCTTGCTTGGTTGGCCAGAAAGGGCGTACGCGTTTTTTCCTGAATATATTCAGGAAAAAACGCATACGCCCTTTTTGGCCAAGTGCATCATTGTGGACGTTCTGCCTCTTTTCCTATGCTTTCAATGCAATTCCAGTCTACCTCCTGAAATCGGTTTCCTGCAATTCTGCCCCGCTTTCAAGTCCTCTTGGCAGCCTTACTTCAGTATATTTTTGGACGATAGCTGTCATTTATAACTCTGCAGGTTTGTGAATTACAGTGCCCCTGAGCTCCTTTCTTCAACTCGCTTTCTTGTGAGCTGGCCGCAACACCGCAGGATGGCTTCAGGCCCTAATCTGGTTCCGGCACGGCACGCTGAGCCTTTGGTTATTTCCTCTTCCTGGTGGGAAATGAGAGTTAAATTTGCCCGTCCAGACACCTCCAGCTAGTCTCTCATTGGTTCTCGCTATTCCTGTTCATCTTCCGCAGAAATTGCAAACTGGGCCAAACAGGAGCTTAAAGGGACTGACTCTCCAAGTCGGGAGAGTGTTAGTAAAGCGTCTGGAATGTTGCACCCGAGTACCAGGGTACGAAAACTGAGACATATTTGAACACGTCTCCCGATCACATGGTTGATCATACTCTAGGTTCCACATGCATGTTTTAGCTGAAGGAAGAATACCTTAAACCTGGGTAGTTGAAACCCGTGGAATGGGTACCATGCAATATGACTTCAAAGGGTCTTCATTTGCTCACCGAACCTCTCCAATCCTATCACTGCTGCGTTTATGTCCCTGTACACATGCTTGATTCTCTTTCGGAGACATAGCAATCCATAGGTTTTAAGATACTTAAGAGTCAGGTACATTCTTAGGCGTTTAATATGGGGTGTTGAGTCCATTTCGTTGAGCAAGGAGTAGCTCTTGTCTATTCCATATTTGGCTTAAGGAACTTTATCTGTGCTCATTTCAATCTCTGGTTTTATGCAGCACCCCAACTCACCTTTACCCTTAAACAAGCATAAGTTGGTTTTCTAAATTTGAGACCCTGTTCTGTTCTGTAATTCAGTTCCTGTGTAGCCAAGTTTACATTCCGTGTATTACTGATATCTTATGATGTTTCTTTTTCTGTGTGACTTATTTCAGTTAGAATCATCGTACCTGAATCCACTCATTGTGCTGCTACGGGCCTGATGACATAGATTTCACTGCTGAGTGATACTGCATTGTACGTAAGTACCACAAGTTCTTTATCCATTTTTCACTTTCTGTGATATTGAACTTGTACGGTAAACGAGGTTCTTGTAAACAGAGGCGTCCCAAACATTGGGGTGGCTGTGTCTTTTTGATTTTAATTTCCCTAAGCTATAGGACCATAAGTGGAAGTGCCCTAGGCTCTGTTGCTTTGTTTTTTAGATGTTTCAGGAAACACCATACACTTCTCCCGAGTGTCTGTTGGCAATTTACATCCCGCCCATCAGCATAACAAGGCTCCCAGTTCTCCATGGCCTGTCCTGCCTTTCTGGATTTTACACTTTTTTCAGATGGCCCTTTTGACCGGGGGGAAGTGAGACTTCATTGTAGTGCAGATTTCCTTTGCAAGCTTGCTTGGTTGGCCAAAAAGGGCGTATGCGTTTTTTCCTGAATATATTCAGGAAAAAACGCATACGCCCTTTTTGGCCAAGTGCATCATTGTGGACGTTCTGCCTCTTTTCCTATGCTTTCAATGCAATTCCAGTCTACCTCCTGAAATCGGTTTCCTGCAATTCTGCCCCGCTTTCAAGTCCTCTTGGCAGCCTTACTTCAGTATATTTTTGGACGATAGTTGTCATTTATAACTCTGCAGGTTTGTGAATTACAGTGTCCCTGAGCTCCTTTCTTCAACTCGTTTTCTTGTGAGCTGGCCACAACACCGCAGGATGGCTTCAGGCCCTAATCTGGTTCCGGCACGGCACGCTGAGCCTTTGGTTATTTCCTCTTCCTGGTGGGAAATGAGAGTTAAATTTGCCCGTCCAGACACCTCCAGCTAGTCTCTCATTGGTTCTCGCTATTCCTGTTCATCTTCCGCAGAAATTGCAAACTGGGCCAAACAGGAGGTTAAAGGGACTGACTCTCCAAGTCGGGAGAGTGTTAGTAAAGCGTCTGGAATGTTGCACCCGAGTACCAGGGTACGAAAACTGAGACATATTTGAACACGTCTCCCGATCACATGGTTGATCATACTCTAGGTTCCACATGCATGTTTTAGCTGAAGGAAGAATACCTTAAACCTGGGTAGTTGAAACCCGTGGAATGGGTACCATGCAATATGACTTCAAAGGGTCTTCATTTGCTCACCGAACCTCTCCAATCCTATCACTGCTGCGTTTATGTCCCTGTACACATGCTTGATTCTCTTTCGGAGACATAGCAATCCATAGGTTTTAAGATACTTAAGAGTCAGGTACATTCTTAGGCGTTTAATATGCGGTGTTGAGTCCATTTCGTTGAGCAAGGAGTAGCTCTTGTCTATTCCATATTTGGCTTAAGGAACTTTATCTGTGCTCATTTCAATCTCTGGTTTTATGCAGCACCCCAACTCACCTTTACCCTTAAACAAGCATAAGTTGGTTTTCTAAATTTGAGACCCTGTTCTGTTCTGTAATTCAGTTCCTGTGTAGCCAAGTTTACATTCCGTGTATTACTGATATCTTATGATGTTTCTTTTTCTGTGTGACTTATTTCAGTTAGAATCATCGTACCTGAATCCACTCATTGTGCTGCTACGGGCCTGATGACATAGATTTCACTGCTGAGTGATACTGCATTGTACGTAAGTACCACAAGTTCTTTATCCATTTTTCACTTTCTGTGATATTGAACTTGTACGGTAAACGAGGTTCTTGTAAACAGAGGCGTCCCAAACATTGGGGTGGCTGTGTCTTTTTGATTTTAATTTCCCTAAGCTATAGGACCATAAGTGGAAGTGCCCTAGGCTCTGTTGCTTTCTTTTTTAGATGTTTCAGGAAACACCATACACTTCTCCCGAGTGTCTGTTGGCAGTTTACATCCCGCCCATCAGCATAACAAGGCTCCCAGTTCTCCATGGCCTGTCCTGCCTTTCTGGATTTTACACTTTTTTCAGATGGCCCTTTTGACCGGGGGGAAGTGAGACTTCATTGTAGTGCAGATTTCCTTTGCAAGCTTGCTTGGTTGGCCAAAAAGGGCGTACGCGTTTTTTCCTGAATATATTCAGGAAAAAACGCGTACGCCCTTTCTGGCCAAGTGCATCATTGTGGACGTTCTGCCTCTTTTCCTATGCTTTCAATGCAATTCCAGTCTACCTCCTGAAATCGGTTTCCTGCAATTCTGCCCCGCTTTCAAGTCCTCTTGGCAGCCTTACTTCAGTATATTTTTGGACGATAGTTGTCATTTATAACTCTGCAGGTTTGTGAATTACAGTGCCCCTGAGCTCCTTTCTTCAACTCGCTTTCTTGTGAGCTGGCCGCAACACCGCAGGATGGCTTCAGGCCCTAATCTGGTTCCGGCACGGCACGCTGAGCCTTTGGTTATTTCCTCTTCCTGGTGGGAAATGAGAGTTAAATTTGCCCGTCCAGACACCTCCAGCTAGTCTCTCATTGGTTCTCGCTATTCCTGTTCATCTTCCGCAGAAATTGCAAACTGGGCCAAACAGGAGCTTAAAGGGACTGACTCTCCAAGTCGGGAGAGTGTTAGTAAAGCGTCTGGAATGTTGCACCCGAGTACCAGGGTACGAAAACTGAGACATATTTGAACACGTCTCCCGATCACATGGTTGATCATACTCTAGGTTCCACATGCATGTTTTAGCTGAAGGAAGAATACCTTAAACCTGGGTAGTTGAAACCCGTGGAATGGGTACCATGCAATATGACTTCAAAGGGTCTTCATTTGCTCACCGAACCTCTCCAATCCTATCACTGCTGCGTTTATGTCCCTGTACACATGCTTGATTCTCTTTCGGAGACATAGCAATCCATAGGTTTTAAGATACTTAAGAGTCAGGTACATTCTTAGGCGTTTAATATGCGGTGTTGAGTCCATTTCGTTGAGCAAGGAGTAGCTCTTGTCTATTCCATATTTGGCTTAAGGAACTTTATCTGTGCTCATTTCAATCTCTGGTTTTATGCAGCACCCCAACTCACCTTTACCCTTAAACAAGCATAAGTTGGTTTTCTAAATTTGAGACCCTGTTCTGTTCTGTAATTCAGTTCCTGTGTAGCCAAGTTTACATTCCGTGTATTACTGATATCTTATGATGTTTCTTTTTCTGTGTGACTTATTTCAGTTAGAATCATCGTACCTGAATCCACTCATTGTGCTGCTACGGGCCTGATGACATAGATTTCACTGCTGAGTGATACTGCATTGTACGTAAGTACCACAAGTTCTTTATCCATTTTTCACTTTCTGTGATATTGAACTTGTACGGTAAACGAGGTTCTTGTAAACAGAGGCGTCCCAAACATTGGGGTGGCTGTGTCTTTTTGATTTTAATTTCCCTAAGCTATAGGACCATAAGTGGAAGTGCCCTAGGCTCTGTTGCTTTGTTTTTTAGATGTTTCAGGAAACACCATACACTTCTCCCGAGTGTCTGTTGGCAATTTACATCCCGCCCATCAGCATAACAAGGCTCCCAGTTCTCCATGGCCTGTCCTGCCTTTCTGGATTTTACACTTTTTTCTGATGGCCCTTTTGACCGGGGGGAAGTGAGACTTCATTGTAGTGCAGATTTCCTTTGCAAGCTTGCTTGGTTGGCCAGAAAGGGCGTACGCGTTTTTTCCTGAATATATTCAGGAAAAAACGCATACGCCCTTTTTGGCCAAGTGCATCATTGTGGACGTTCTGCCTCTTTTCCTATGCTTTCAATGCAATTCCAGTCTACCTCCTGAAATCGGTTTCCTGCAATTCTGCCCCGCTTTCAAGTCCTCTTGGCAGCCTTACTTCAGTATATTTTTGGACGATAGCTGTCATTTATAACTCTGCAGGTTTGTGAATTACAGTGCCCCTGAGCTCCTTTCTTCAACTCGCTTTCTTGTGAGCTGGCCGCAACACCGCAGGATGGCTTCAGGCCCTAATCTGGTTCCGGCACGGCACGCTGAGCCTTTGGTTATTTCCTCTTCCTGGTGGGAAATGAGAGTTAAATTTGCCCGTCCAGACACCTCCAGCTAGTCTCTCATTGGTTCTCGCTATTCCTGTTCATCTTCCGCAGAAATTGCAAACTGGGCCAAACAGGAGCTTAAAGGGACTGACTCTCCAAGTCGGGAGAGTGTTAGTAAAGCGTCTGGAATGTTGCACCCGAGTACCAGGGTACGAAAACTGAGACATATTTGAACACGTCTCCCGATCACATGGTTGATCATACTCTAGGTTCCACATGCATGTTTTAGCTGAAGGAAGAATACCTTAAACCTGGGTAGTTGAAACCCGTGGAATGGGTACCATGCAATATGACTTCAAAGGGTCTTCATTTGCTCACCGAACCTCTCCAATCCTATCACTGCTGCGTTTATGTCCCTGTACACATGCTTGATTCTCTTTCGGAGACATAGCAATCCATAGGTTTTAAGATACTTAAGAGTCAGGTACATTCTTAGGCGTTTAATATGCGGTGTTGAGTCCATTTCGTTGAGCAAGGAGTAGCTCTTGTCTATTCCATATTTGGCTTAAGGAACTTTATCTGTGCTCATTTCAATCTCTGGTTTTATGCAGCACCCCAACTCACCTTTACCCTTAAACAAGCATAAGTTGGTTTTCTAAATTTGAGACCCTGTTCTGTTCTGTAATTCAGTTCCTGTGTAGCCAAGTTTACATTCCGTGTATTACTGATATCTTATGATGTTTCTTTTTCTGTGTGACTTATTTCAGTTAGAATCATCGTACCTGAATCCACTCATTGTGCTGCTACGGGCCTGATGACATAGATTTCACTGCTGAGTGATACTGCATTGTACGTAAGTACCACAAGTTCTTTATCCATTTTTCACTTTCTGTGATATTGAACTTGTACGGTAAACGAGGTTCTTGTAAACAGAGGCGTCCCAAACATTGGGGTGGCTGTGTCTTTTTGATTTTAATTTCCCTAAGCTATAGGACCATAAGTGGAAGTGCCCTAGGCTCTGTTGCTTTGTTTTTTAGATGTTTCAGGAAACACCATACACTTCTCCCGAGTGTCTGTTGGCAATTTACATCCCGCCCATCAGCATAACAAGGCTCCCAGTTCTCCATGGCCTGTCCTGCCTTTCTGGATTTTACACTTTTTTCAGATGGCCCTTTTGACCGGGGGGAAGTGAGACTTCATTGTAGTGCAGATTTCCTTTGCAAGCTTGCTTGGTTGGCCAGAAAGGGCGTACGCGTTTTTTCCTGAATATATTCAGGAAAAAACGCATACGCCCTTTTTGGCCAAGTGCATCATTGTGGACGTTCTGCCTCTTTTCCTATGCTTTCAATGCAATTCCAGTCTACCTCCTGAAATCGGTTTCCTGCAATTCTGCCCCGCTTTCAAGTCCTCTTGGCAGCCTTACTTCAGTATATTTTTGGACGATAGCTGTCATTTATAACTCTGCAGGTTTGTGAATTACAGTGCCCCTGAGCTCCTTTCTTCAACTCGCTTTCTTGTGAGCTGGCCGCAACACCGCAGGATGGCTTCAGGCCCTAATCTGGTTCCGGCACGGCACGCTGAGCCTTTGGTTATTTCCTCTTCCTGGTGGGAAATGAGAGTTAAATTTGCCCGTCCAGACACCTCCAGCTAGTCTCTCATTGGTTCTCGCTATTCCTGTTCATCTTCCGCAGAAATTGCAAACTGGGCCAAACAGGAGGTTAAAGGGACTGACTCTCCAAGTCGGGAGAGTGTTAGTAAAGCGTCTGGAATGTTGCACCCGAGTACCAGGGTACGAAAACTGAGACATATTTGAACACGTCTCCCGATCACATGGTTGATCATACTCTAGGTTCCACATGCATGTTTTAGCTGAAGGAAGAATACCTTAAACCTGGGTAGTTGAAACCCGTGGAATGGGTACCATGCAATATGACTTCAAAGGGTCTTCATTTGCTCACCGAACCTCTCCAATCCTATCACTGCTGCGTTTATGTCCCTGTACACATGCTTGATTCTCTTTCGGAGACATAGCAATCCATAGGTTTTAAGATACTTAAGAGTCAGGTACATTCTTAGGCGTTTAATATGCGGTGTTGAGTCCATTTCGTTGAGCAAGGAGTAGCTCTTGTCTATTCCATATTTGGCTTAAGGAACTTTATCTGTGCTCATTTCAATCTCTGGTTTTATGCAGCACCCCAACTCACCTTTACCCTTAAACAAGCATAAGTTGGTTTTCTAAATTTGAGACCCTGTTCTGTTCTGTAATTCAGTTCCTGTGTAGCCAAGTTTACATTCCGTGTATTACTGATATCTTATGATGTTTCTTTTTCTGTGTGACTTATTTCAGTTAGAATCATCGTACCTGAATCCACTCATTGTGCTGCTACGGGCCTGATGACATAGATTTCACTGCTGAGTGATACTGCATTGTACGTAAGTACCACAAGTTCTTTATCCATTTTTCACTTTCTGTGATATTGAACTTGTACGGTAAACGAGGTTCTTGTAAACAGAGGCGTCCCAAACATTGGGGTGGCTGTGTCTTTTTGATTTTAATTTCCCTAAGCTATAGGACCATAAGTGGAAGTGCCCTAGGCTCTGTTGCTTTGTTTTTTAGATGTTTCAGGAAACACCATACACTTCTCCCGAGTGTCTGTTGGCAATTTACATCCCGCCCATCAGCATAACAAGGCTCCCAGTTCTCCATGGCCTGTCCTGCCTTTCTGGATTTTACACTTTTTTCTGATGGCCCTTTTGACCGGGGGGAAGTGAGACTTCATTGTAGTGCAGATTTCCTTTGCAAGCTTGCTTGGTTGGCCAGAAAGGGCGTACGCGTTTTTTCCTGAATATATTCAGGAAAAAACGCATACGCCCTTTTTGGCCAAGTGCATCATTGTGGACGTTCTGCCTCTTTTCCTATGCTTTCAATGCAATTCCAGTCTACCTCCTGAAATCGGTTTCCTGCAATTCTGCCCCGCTTTCAAGTCCTCTTGGCAGCCTTACTTCAGTATATTTTTGGACGATAGCTGTCATTTATAACTCTGCAGGTTTGTGAATTACAGTGCCCCTGAGCTCCTTTCTTCAACTCGCTTTCTTGTGAGCTGGCCGCAACACCGCAGGATGGCTTCAGGCCCTAATCTGGTTCCGGCACGGCACGCTGAGCCTTTGGTTATTTCCTCTTCCTGGTGGGAAATGAGAGTTAAATTTGCCCGTCCAGACACCTCCAGCTAGTCTCTCATTGGTTCTCGCTATTCCTGTTCATCTTCCGCAGAAATTGCAAACTGGGCCAAACAGGAGCTTAAAGGGACTGACTCTCCAAGTCGGGAGAGTGTTAGTAAAGCGTCTGGAATGTTGCACCCGAGTACCAGGGTACGAAAACTGAGACATATTTGAACACGTCTCCCGATCACATGGTTGATCATACTCTAGGTTCCACATGCATGTTTTAGCTGAAGGAAGAATACCTTAAACCTGGGTAGTTGAAACCCGTGGAATGGGTACCATGCAATATGACTTCAAAGGGTCTTCATTTGCTCACCGAACCTCTCCAATCCTATCACTGCTGCGTTTATGTCCCTGTACACATGCTTGATTCTCTTTCGGAGACATAGCAATCCATAGGTTTTAAGATACTTAAGAGTCAGGTACATTCTTAGGCGTTTAATATGCGGTGTTGAGTCCATTTCGTTGAGCAAGGAGTAGCTCTTGTCTATTCCATATTTGGCTTAAGGAACTTTATCTGTGCTCATTTCAATCTCTGGTTTTATGCAGCACCCCAACTCACCTTTACCCTTAAACAAGCATAAGTTGGTTTTCTAAATTTGAGACCCTGTTCTGTTCTGTAATTCAGTTCCTGTGTAGCCAAGTTTACATTCCGTGTATTACTGATATCTTATGATGTTTCTTTTTCTGTGTGACTTATTTCAGTTAGAATCATCGTACCTGAATCCACTCATTGTGCTGCTACGGGCCTGATGACATAGATTTCACTGCTGAGTGATACTGCATTGTACGTAAGTACCACAAGTTCTTTATCCATTTTTCACTTTCTGTGATATTGAACTTGTACGGTAAACGAGGTTCTTGTAAACAGAGGCGTCCCAAACATTGGGGTGGCTGTGTCTTTTTGATTTTAATTTCCCTAAGCTATAGGACCATAAGTGGAAGTGCCCTAGGCTCTGTTGCTTTCTTTTTTAGATGTTTCAGGAAACACCATACACTTCTCCCGAGTGTCTGTTGGCAGTTTACATCCCGCCCATCAGCATAACAAGGCTCCCAGTTCTCCATGGCCTGTCCTGCCTTTCTGGATTTTACACTTTTTTCAGATGGCCCTTTTGACCGGGGGGAAGTGAGACTTCATTGTAGTGCAGATTTCCTTTGCAAGCTTGCTTGGTTGGCCAAAAAGGGCGTACGCGTTTTTTCCTGAATATATTCAGGAAAAAACGCATACGCCCTTTCTGGCCAAGTGCATCATTGTGGACGTTCTGCCTCTTTTCCTATGCTTTCAATGCAATTCCAGTCTACCTCCTGAAATCGGTTTCCTGCAATTCTGCCCCGCTTTCAAGTCCTCTTGGCAGCCTTACTTCAGTATATTTTTGGACGATAGTTGTCATTTATAACTCTGCAGGTTTGTGAATTACAGTGCCCCTGAGCTCCTTTCTTCAACTCGCTTTCTTGTGAGCTGGCCGCAACACCGCAGGATGGCTTCAGGCCCTAATCTGGTTCCGGCACGGCACGCTGAGCCTTTGGTTATTTCCTCTTCCTGGTGGGAAATGAGAGTTAATTTGCCCGTCCAGACACCTCCAGCTTGTCTCTCATTGGTTCTCGCTATTCCTGTTCATCTTCCGCAGAAATTGCAAACTGGGCCAAACAGGAGGTTAAAGGGACTGACTCTCCAAGTCGGGAGAGTGTTAGTAAAGCATCTGGAATGTTGCACCCGAGTACCAGGGTACGAAAACTGAGACATATTTGAACACGTCTCCCGATCACATGGTTGATCATACTCTAGGTTCCACATGCATGTTTTAGCTGAAGGAAGAATACCTTAAACCTGGGTAGTTGAAACCCGTGGAATGGGTACCATGCAATATGACTTCAAAGGGTCTTCATTTGCTCACCGAACCTCTCCAATCCTATCACTGCTGCGTTTATGTCCCTGTACACATGCTTGATTCTCTTTCGGAGACATAGCAATCCATAGGTTTTAAGATACTTAAGAGTCAGGTACATTCTTAGGCGTTTAATATGCGGTGTTGAGTCCATTTCGTTGAGCAAGGAGTAGCTCTTGTCTATTCCATATTTGGCTTAAGGAACTTTATCTGTGCTCATTTCAATCTCTGGTTTTATGCAGCACCCCAACTCACCTTTACCCTTAAACAAGCATAAGTTGGTTTTCTAAATTTGAGACCCTGTTCTGTTCTGTAATTCAGTTCCTGTGTAGCCAAGTTTACATTCCGTGTATTACTGATATCTTATGATGTTTCTTTTTCTGTGTGACTTATTTCAGTTAGAATCATCGTACCTGAATCCACTCATTGTGCTGCTACGGGCCTGATGACATAGATTTCACTGCTGAGTGATACTGCATTGTACGTAAGTACCACAAGTTCTTTATCCATTTTTCACTTTCTGTGATATTGAACTTGTACGGTAAACGAGGTTCTTGTAAACAGAGGCGTCCCAAACATTGGGGTGGCTGTGTCTTTTTGATTTTAATTTCCCTAAGCTATAGGACCATAAGTGGAAGTGCCCTAGGCTCTGTTGCTTTGTTTTTTAGATGTTTCAGGAAACACCATACACTTCTCCCGAGTGTCTGTTGGCAGTTTACATCCCGCCCATCAGCATAACAAGGCTCCCAGTTCTCCATGGCCTGTCCTGCCTTTCTGGATTTTACACTTTTTTCTGATGGCCCTTTTGACCGGGGGGAAGTGAGACTTCATTGTAGTGCAGATTTCCTTTGCAAGCTTGCTTGGTTGGCCAGAAAGGGCGTATGCGTTTTTTCCTGAATATATTCAGGAAAAAACGCGTACGCCCTTTTTGGCCAAGTGCATCATTGTGGACGTTCTGCCTCTTTTCCTATGCTTTCAATGCAATTCCAGTCTACCTCCTGAAATCGGTTTCCTGCAATTCTGCCCCGCTTTCAAGTCCTCTTGGCAGCCTTACTTCAGTATATTTTTGGACGATAGCTGTCATTTATAACTCTGCAGGTTTGTGAATTACAGTGCCCCTGAGCTCCTTTCTTCAACTCGCTTTCTTGTGAGCTGGCCGCAACACCGCAGGATGGCTTCAGGCCCTAATCTGGTTCCGGCACGGCACGCTGAGCCTTTGGTTATTTCCTCTTCCTGGTGGGAAATGAGAGTTAAATTTGCCCGTCCAGACACCTCCAGCTAGTCTCTCATTGGTTCTCGCTATTCCTGTTCATCTTCCGCAGAAATTGCAAACTGGGCCAAACAGGAGCTTAAAGGGACTGACTCTCCAAGTCGGGAGAGTGTTAGTAAAGCGTCTGGAATGTTGCACCCGAGTACCAGGGTACGAAAACTGAGACATATTTGAACACGTCTCCCGATCACATGGTTGATCATACTCTAGGTTCCACATGCATGTTTTAGCTGAAGGAAGAATACCTTAAACCTGGGTAGTTGAAACCCGTGGAATGGGTACCATGCAATATGACTTCAAAGGGTCTTCATTTGCTCACCGAACCTCTCCAATCCTATCACTGCTGCGTTTATGTCCCTGTACACATGCTTGATTCTCTTTCGGAGACATAGCAATCCATAGGTTTTAAGATACTTAAGAGTCAGGTACATTCTTAGGCGTTTAATATGCGGTGTTGAGTCCATTTCGTTGAGCAAGGAGTAGCTCTTGTCTATTCCATATTTGGCTTAAGGAACTTTATCTGTGCTCATTTCAATCTCTGGTTTTATGCAGCACCCCAACTCACCTTTACCCTTAAACAAGCATAAGTTGGTTTTCTAAATTTGAGACCCTGTTCTGTTCTGTAATTCAGTTCCTGTGTAGCCAAGTTTACATTCCGTGTATTACTGATATCTTATGATGTTTCTTTTTCTGTGTGACTTATTTCAGTTAGAATCATCGTACCTGAATCCACTCATTGTGCTGCTACGGGCCTGATGACATAGATTTCACTGCTGAGTGATACTACATTGTACGTAAGTACCACAAGTTCTTTATCCATTTTTCACTTTCTGTGATATTGAACTTGTACGGTAAACGAGGTTCTTGTAAACAGAGGCGTCCCAAACATTGGGGTGGCTGTGTCTTTTTGATTTTAATTTCCCTAAGCTATAGGACCATAAGTGGAAGTGCCCTAGGCTCTGTTGCTTTCTTTTTTAGATGTTTCAGGAAACACCATACACTTCTCCCGAGTGTCTGTTGGCAGTTTACATCCCGCCCATCAGCATAACAAGGCTCCCAGTTCTCCATGGCCTGTCCTGCCTTTCTGGATTTTACACTTTTTTCAGATGGCCCTTTTGACCGGGGGGAAGTGAGACTTCATTGTAGTGCAGATTTCCTTTGCAAGCTTGCTTGGTTGGCCAAAAAGGGCGTACGCGTTTTTTCCTGAATATATTCAGGAAAAAACGCGTACGCCCTTTTTGGCCAAGTGCATCATTGTGGACGTTCTGCCTCTTTTCCTATGCTTTCAATGCAATTCCAGTCTACCTCCTGAAATCGGTTTCCTGCAATTCTGCCCCGCTTTCAAGTCCTCTTGGCAGCCTTACTTCAGTATATTTTTGGACGATAGTTGTCATTTATAACTCTGCAGGTTTGTGAATTACAGTGCCCCTGAGCTCCTTTCTTCAACTCGTTTTCTTGTGAGCTGGCCGCAACACCGCAGGATGGCTTCAGGCCCTAATCTGGTTCCGGCACGGCACGCTGAGCCTTTGGTTATTTCCTCTTCCTGGTGGGAAATGAGAGTTAAATTTGCCCGTCCAGACACCTCCAGCTAGTCTCTCATTGGTTCTCGCTATTCCTGTTCATCTTCCGCAGAAATTGCAAACTGGGCCAAACAGGAGGTTAAAGGGACTGACTCTCCAAGTCGGGAGAGTGTTAGTAAAGCGTCTGGAATGTTGCACCCGAGTACCAGGGTACGAAAACTGAGACATATTTGAACACGTCTCCCGATCACATGGTTGATCATACTCTAGGTTCCACGTGCATGTTTTAGCTGAAGGAAGAATACCTTAAACCTGGGTAGTTGAAACCCGTGGAATGGGTACCATGCAATATGACTTCAAAGGGTCTTCATTTGCTCACCGAACCTCTCCAATCCTATCACTGCTGCGTTTATGTCCCTGTACACATGCTTGATTCTCTTTCGGAGACATAGCAATCCATAGGTTTTAAGATACTTAAGAGTCAGGTACATTCTTAGGCGTTTAATATGCGGTGTTGAGTCCATTTCGTTGAGCAAGGAGTAGCTCTTGTCTATTCCATATTTGGCTTAAGGAACTTTATCTGTGCTCATTTCAATCTCTGGTTTTATGCAGCACCCCAACTCACCTTTACCCTTAAACAAGCATAAGTTGGTTTTCTAAATTTGAGACCCTGTTCTGTTCTGTAATTCAGTTCCTGTGTAGCCAAGTTTACATTCCGTGTATTACTGATATCTTATGATGTTTCTTTTTCTGTGTGACTTATTTCAGTTAGAATCATCATACCTGAATCCACTCATTGTGCTGCTACGGGCCTGATGACATAGATTTCACTGCTGAGTGATACTGCATTGTACGTAAGTACCACAAGTTCTTTATCCATTTTTCACTTTCTGTGATATTGAACTTGTACGGTAAACGAGGTTCTTGTAAACAGAGGCGTCCCAAACATTGGGGTGGCTGTGTCTTTTTTATTTTAATTTCCCTAAACTATAGGACCATAAGTGGAAGTGCCCTAGGCTCTGTTGCTTTCTTTTTTAGATGTTTCAGGAAACACCATACACTTCTCCCGAGTGTCTGTTGGCAGTTTACATCCCGCCCATCAGCATAACAAGGCTCCCAGTTCTCCATGGCCTGTCCTGCCTTTCTGGATTTTACACTTTTTTCAGATGGCCCTTTTGACCGGGGGGAAGTGAGACTTCATTGTAGTGCAGATTTCCTTTGCAAGCTTGCTTGGTTGGCCAGAAAGGGCGTACGCGTTTTTTCCTGAATATATTCAGGAAAAAACGCGTACGCCCTTTTTGGCCAAGTGCATCATTGTGGACGTTCTGCCTCTTTTCCTATGCTTTCAATGCAATTCCAGTCTACCTCCTGAAATCGGTTTCCTGCAATTCTGCCCCGCTTTCAAGTCCTCTTGGCAGCCTTACTTCAGTATATTTTTGGACGATAGCTGTCATTTATAACTCTGCAGGTTTGTGAATTACAGTGCCCCTGAGCTCCTTTCTTCAACTCGCTTTCTTGTGAGCTGGCCGCAACACCGCAGGATGGCTTCAGGCCCTAATCTGGTTCCGGCACGGCACGCTGAGCCTTTGGTTATTTCCTCTTCCTGGTGGGAAATGAGAGTTAAATTTGCCCGTCCAGACACCTCCAGCTAGTCTCTCATTGGTTCTCGCTATTCCTGTTCATCTTCCGCAGAAATTGCAAACTGGGCCAAACAGGAGCTTAAAGAGACTGACTCTCCAAGTCGGGAGAGTGTTAGTAAAGCGTCTGGAATGTTGCACCCGAGTACCAGGGTACGAAAACTGAGACATATTTGAACACATCTCCCGATCACATGGTTGATCATACTCTAGGTTCCACATGCATGTTTTAGCTGAAGGAAGAATACCTTAAACCTGGGTAGTTGAAACCCGTGGAATGGGTACCATGCAATATGACTTCAAAGGGTCTTCATTTGCTCACCGAACCTCTCCAATCCTATCACTGCTGCGTTTATGTCCCTGTACACATGCTTGATTCTCTTTCGGAGACATAGCAATCCATAGGTTTTAAGATACTTAAGAGTCAGGTACATTCTTAGGCGTTTAATATGGGGTGTTGAGTCCATTTCGTTGAGCAAGGAGTAGCTCTTGTCTATTCCATATTTGGCTTAAGGAACTTTATCTGTGCTCATTTCAATCTCTGGTTTTATGCAGCACCCCAACTCACCTTTACCCTTAAACAAGCATAAGTTGGTTTTCTAAATTTGAGACCCTGTTCTGTTCTGTAATTCAGTTCCTGTGTAGCCAAGTTTACATTCCGTGTATTACTGATATCTTATGATGTTTCTTTTTCTGTGTGACTTATTTCAGTTAGAATCATCGTACCTGAATCCACTCATTGTGCTGCTACGGGCCTGATGACATAGATTTCACTGCTGAGTGATACTGCATTGTACGTAAGTACCACAAGTTCTTTATCCATTTTTCACTTTCTGTGATATTGAACTTGTACGGTAAACGAGGTTCTTGTAAACAGAGGCGTCCCAAACATTGGGGTGGCTGTGTCTTTTTGATTTTAATTTCCCTAAGCTATAGGACCATAAGTGGAAGTGCCCTAGGCTCTGTTGCTTTGTTTTTTAGATGTTTCAGGAAACACCATACACTTCTCCCGAGTGTCTGTTGGCAATTTACATCCCGCCCATCAGCATAACAAGGCTCCCAGTTCTCCATGGCCTGTCCTGCCTTTCTGGATTTTACACTTTTTTCTGATGGCCCTTTTGACCGGGGGGAAGTGAGACTTCATTGTAGTGCAGATTTCCTTTTCAAGCTTGCTTGGTTGGCCAGAAAGGGCGTACGCGTTTTTTCCTGAATATATTCAGGAAAAAACGCGTACGCCCTTTTTGGCCAAGTGCATCATTGTGGACGTTCTGCCTCTTTTCCTATGCTTTCAATGCAATTCCAGTCTACCTCCTGAAATCGATTTCCTGCAATTCTGCCCCGCTTTCAAGTCCTCTTGGCAGCCTTACTTCAGTATATTTTTGGACGATAGCTGTCATTTATAACTCTGCAGGTTTGTGAATTACAGTGCCCCTGAGCTCCTTTCTTCAACTCGCTTTCTTGTGAGCTGGCCGCAACACCGCAGGATGGCTTCAGGCCCTAATCTGGTTCCGGCACGGCACGCTGAGCCTTTGGTTATTTCCTCTTCCTGGTGGGAAATGAGAGTTAAATTTGCCCGTCCAGACACCTCCAGCTAGTCTCTCATTGGTTCTCGCTATTCCTGTTCATCTTCCGCAGAAATTGCAAACTGGGCCAAACAGGAGCTTAAAGAGACTGACTCTCCAAGTCGGGAGAGTGTTAGTAAAGCGTCTGGAATGTTGCACCCGAGTACCAGGGTACGAAAACTGAGACATATTTGAACACGTCTCCCGATCACATGGTTGATCATACTCTAGGTTCCACGTGCATGTTTTAGCTGAAGGAAGAATACCTTAAACCTGGGTAGTTGAAACCCGTGGAATGGGTACCATGCAATATGACTTCAAAGGGTCTTCATTTGCTCACCGAACCTCTCCAATCCTATCACTGCTGCGTTTATGTCCCTGTACACATGCTTGATTCTCTTTCGGAGACATAGCAATCCATAGGTTTTAAGATACTTAAGAGTCAGGTACATTCTTAGGCGTTTAATATGGGGTGTTGAGTCCATTTCGTTGAGCAAGGAGTAGCTCTTGTCTATTCCATATTTGGCTTAAGGAACTTTATCTGTGCTCATTTCAATCTCTGGTTTTATGCAGCACCCCAACTCACCTTTACCCTTAAACAAGCATAAGTTGGTTTTCTAAATTTGAGACCCTGTTCTGTTCTGTAATTCAGTTCCTGTGTAGCCAAGTTTACATTCCGTGTATTACTGATATCTTATGATGTTTCTTTTTCTGTGTGACTTATTTCAGTTAGAATCATCGTACCTGAATCCACTCATTGTGCTGCTACGGGCCTGATGACATAGATTTCACTGCTGAGTGATACTACATTGTACGTAAGTACCACAAGTTCTTTATCCATTTTTCACTTTCTGTGATATTGAACTTGTACGGTAAACGAGGTTCTTGTAAACAGAGGCGTCCCAAACATTGGGGTGGCTGTGTCTTTTTGATTTTAATTTCCCTAAGCTATAGGACCATAAGTGGAAGTGCCCTAGGCTCTGTTGCTTTGTTTTTTAGATGTTTCAGGAAACACCATACACTTCTCCCGAGTGTCTGTTGGCAATTTACATCCCGCCCATCAGCATAACAAGGCTCCCAGTTCTCCATGGCCTGTCCTGCCTTTCTGGATTTTACACTTTTTTCAGATGGCCCTTTTGACCGGGGGGAAGTGAGACTTCATTGTAGTGCAGATTTCCTTTGCAAGCTTGCTTGGTTGGCCAAAAAGGGCGTATGCGATTTTTCCTGAATATATTCAGGAAAAAATGCATACGCCCTTTTTGGCCAAGTGCATCATTGTGGACGTTCTGCCTCTTTTCCTATGCTTTCAATGCAATTCCAGTCTACCTCCTGAAATCGGTTTCCTGCAATTCTGCCCCGCTTTCAAGTCCTCTTGGCAGCCTTACTTCAGTATATTTTTGGACGATAGCTGTCATTTATAACTCTGCAGGTTTGTGAATTACAGTGCCCCTGAGCTCCTTTCTTCAACTCGCTTTCTTGTGAGCTGGCCGCAACACCGCAGGATGGCTTCAGGCCCTAATCTGGTTCCGGCACGGCACGCTGAGCCTTTGGTTATTTCCTCTTCCTGGTGGGAAATGAGAGTTAAATTTGCCCGTCCAGACACCTCCAGCTAGTCTCTCATTGGTTCTCGCTATTCCTGTTCATCTTCCGCAGAAATTGCAAACTGGGCCAAACAGGAGCTTAAAGGGACTGACTCTCCAAGTCGGGAGAGTGTTAGTAAAGCGTCTGGAATGTTGCACCCGAGTACCAGGGTACGAAAACTGAGACATATTTGAACACGTCTCCCGATCACATGGTTGATCATACTCTAGGTTCCACATGCATGTTTTAGCTGAAGGAAGAATACCTTAAACCTGGGTAGTTGAAACCCGTGGAATGGGTACCATGCAATATGACTTCAAAGGGTCTTCATTTGCTCACCGAACCTCTCCAATCCTATCACTGCTGCGTTTATGTCCCTGTACACATGCTTGATTCTCTTTCGGAGACATAGCAATCCATAGGTTTTAAGATACTTAAGAGTCAGGTACATTCTTAGGCGTTTAATATGCGGTGTTGAGTCCATTTCGTTGAGCAAGGAGTAGCTCTTGTCTATTCCATATTTGGCTTAAGGAACTTTATCTGTGCTCATTTCAATCTCTGGTTTTATGCAGCACCCCAACTCACCTTTACCCTTAAACAAGCATAAGTTGGTTTTCTAAATTTGAGACCCTGTTCTGTTCTGTAATTCAGTTCCTGTGTAGCCAAGTTTACATTCCGTGTATTACTGATATCTTATGATGTTTCTTTTTCTGTGTGACTTATTTCAGTTAGAATCATCGTACCTGAATCCACTCATTGTGCTGCTACGGGCCTGATGACATAGATTTCACTGCTGAGTGATACTGCATTGTACGTAAGTACCACAAGTTCTTTATCCATTTTTCACTTTCTGTGATATTGAACTTGTACGGTAAACGAGGTTCTTGTAAACAGAGGCGTCCCAAACATTGGGGTGGCTGTGTCTTTTTGATTTTAATTTCCCTAAGCTATAGGACCATAAGTGGAAGTGCCCTAGGCTCTGTTGCTTTGTTTTTTAGATGTTTCAGGAAACACCATACACTTCTCCCGAGTGTCTGTTGGCAATTTACATCCCGCCCATCAGCATAACAAGGCTCCCAGTTCTCCATGGCCTGTCCTGCCTTTCTGGATTTTACACTTTTTTCAGATGGCCCTTTTGACCGGGGGGAAGTGAGACTTCATTGTAGTGCAGATTTCCTTTGCAAGCTTGCTTGGTTGGCCAGAAAGGGCGTACGCGTTTTTTCCTGAATATATTCAGGAAAAAACGCATACGCCCTTTTTGGCCAAGTGCATCATTGTGGACGTTCTGCCTCTTTTCCTATGCTTTCAATGCAATTCCAGTCTACCTCCTGAAATCGGTTTCCTGCAATTCTGCCCCGCTTTCAAGTCCTCTTGGCAGCCTTACTTCAGTATATTTTTGGACGATAGCTGTCATTTATAACTCTGCAGGTTTGTGAATTACAGTGCCCCTGAGCTCCTTTCTTCAACTCGCTTTCTTGTGAGCTGGCCGCAACACCGCAGGATGGCTTCAGGCCCTAATCTGGTTCCGGCACGGCACGCTGAGCCTTTGGTTATTTCCTCTTCCTGGTGGGAAATGAGAGTTAAATTTGCCCGTCCAGACACCTCCAGCTAGTCTCTCATTGGTTCTCGCTATTCCTGTTCATCTTCCGCAGAAATTGCAAACTGGGCCAAACAGGAGCTTAAAGGGACTGACTCTCCAAGTCGGGAGAGTGTTAGTAAAGCGTCTGGAATGTTGCACCCGAGTACCAGGGTACGAAAACTGAGACATATTTGAACACGTCTCCCGATCACATGGTTGATCATACTCTAGGTTCCACATGCATGTTTTAGCTGAAGGAAGAATACCTTAAACCTGGGTAGTTGAAACCCGTGGAATGGGTACCATGCAATATGACTTCAAAGGGTCTTCATTTGCTCACCGAACCTCTCCAATCCTATCACTGCTGCGTTTATGTCCCTGTACACATGCTTGATTCTCTTTCGGAGACATAGCAATCCATAGGTTTTAAGATACTTAAGAGTCAGGTACATTCTTAGGCGTTTAATATGCGGTGTTGAGTCCATTTCGTTGAGCAAGGAGTAGCTCTTGTCTATTCCATATTTGGCTTAAGGAACTTTATCTGTGCTCATTTCAATCTCTGGTTTTATGCAGCACCCCAACTCACCTTTACCCTTAAACAAGCATAAGTTGGTTTTCTAAATTTGAGACCCTGTTCTGTTCTGTAATTCAGTTCCTGTGTAGCCAAGTTTACATTCCGTGTATTACTGATATCTTATGATGTTTCTTTTTCTGTGTGACTTATTTCAGTTAGAATCATCGTACCTGAATCCACTCATTGTGCTGCTACGGGCCTGATGACATAGATTTCACTGCTGAGTGATACTGCATTGTACGTAAGTACCACAAGTTCTTTATCCATTTTTCACTTTCTGTGATATTGAACTTGTACGGTAAACGAGGTTCTTGTAAACAGAGGCGTCCCAAACATTGGGGTGGCTGTGTCTTTTTGATTTTAATTTCCCTAAGCTATAGGACCATAAGTGGAAGTGCCCTAGGCTCTGTTGCTTTGTTTTTTAGATGTTTCAGGAAACACCATACACTTCTCCCGAGTGTCTGTTGGCAATTTACATCCCGCCCATCAGCATAACAAGGCTCCCAGTTCTCCATGGCCTGTCCTGCCTTTCTGGATTTTACACTTTTTTCAGATGGCCCTTTTGACCGGGGGGAAGTGAGACTTCATTGTAGTGCAGATTTCCTTTGCAAGCTTGCTTGGTTGGCCAGAAAGGGCGTACGCGTTTTTTCCTGAATATATTCAGGAAAAAACGCATACGCCCTTTTTGGCCAAGTGCATCATTGTGGACGTTCTGCCTCTTTTCCTATGCTTTCAATGCAATTCCAGTCTACCTCCTGAAATCGGTTTCCTGCAATTCTGCCCCGCTTTCAAGTCCTCTTGGCAGCCTTACTTCAGTATATTTTTGGACGATAGCTGTCATTTATAACTCTGCAGGTTTGTGAATTACAGTGCCCCTGAGCTCCTTTCTTCAACTCGCTTTCTTGTGAGCTGGCCGCAACACCGCAGGATGGCTTCAGGCCCTAATCTGGTTCCGGCACGGCACGCTGAGCCTTTGGTTATTTCCTCTTCCTGGTGGGAAATGAGAGTTAAATTTGCCCGTCCAGACACCTCCAGCTAGTCTCTCATTGGTTCTCGCTATTCCTGTTCATCTTCCGCAGAAATTGCAAACTGGGCCAAACAGGAGGTTAAAGGGACAGACTCTCCAAGTCGGGAGAGTGTTAGTAAAGCGTCTGGAATGTTGCACCCGAGTACCAGGGTACGAAAACTGAGACATATTTGAACACGTCTCCCGATCACATGGTTGATCATACTCTAGGTTCCACGTGCATGTTTTAGCTGAAGGAAGAATACCTTAAACCTAGGTAGTTGAAACCCGTGGAATGGGTACCATGCAATATGACTTCAAAGGGTCTTCATTTGCTCACCGAACCTCTCCAATCCTATCACTGCTGCGTTTATGTCCCTGTACACATGCTTGATTCTCTTTCGGAGACATAGCAATCCATAGGTTTTAAGATACTTAAGAGTCAGGTACATTCTTAGGCGTTTAATATGCGGTGTTGAGTCCATTTCGTTGAGCAAGGAGTAGCTCTTGTCTATTCCATATTTGGCTTAAGGAACTTTATCTGTGCTCATTTCAATCTCTGGTTTTATGCAGCACCCCAACTCACCTTTACCCTTAAACAAGCATAAGTTGGTTTTCTAAATTTGAGACCCTGTTCTGTTCTGTAATTCAGTTCCTGTGTAGCCAAGTTTACATTCCGTGTATTACTGATATCTTATGATGTTTCTTTTTCTGTGTGACTTATTTCAGTTAGAATCATCGTACCTGAATCCACTCATTGTGCTGCTACGGGCCTGATGACATAGATTTCACTGCTGAGTGATACTGCATTGTACGTAAGTACCACAAGTTCTTTATCCATTTTTCACTTTCTGTGATATTGAACTTGTACGGTAAACGAGGTTCTTGTAAACAGAGGCGTCCCAAACATTGGGGTGGCTGTGTCTTTTTGATTTTAATTTCCCTAAGCTATAGGACCATAAGTGGAAGTGCCCTAGGCTCTGTTGCTTTGTTTTTTAGATGTTTCAGGAAACACCATACACTTCTCCCGAGTGTCTGTTGGCAATTTACATCCCGCCCATCAGCATAACAAGGCTCCCAGTTCTCCATGGCCTGTCCTGCCTTTCTGGATTTTACACTTTTTTCAGATGGCCCTTTTGACCGGGGGGAAGTGAGACTTCATTGTAGTGCAGATTTCCTTTGCAAGCTTGCTTGGTTGGCCAGAAAGGGCGTACGCGTTTTTTCCTGAATATATTCAGGAAAAAACGCGTACGCCCTTTTTGGCCAAGTGCATCATTGTGGACGTTCTGCCTCTTTTCCTATGCTTTCAATGCAATTCCAGTCTACCTCCTGAAATCGGTTTCCTGCAATTCTGCCCCGCTTTCAAGTCCTCTTGGCAGCCTTACTTCAGTATATTTTTGGACGATAGCTGTCATTTATAACTCTGCAGGTTTGTGAATTACAGTGCCCCTGAGCTCCTTTCTTCAACTCGCTTTCTTGTGAGCTGGCCGCAACACCGCAGGATGGCTTCAGGCCCTAATCTGGTTCCGGCACGGCACGCTGAGCCTTTGGTTATTTCCTCTTCCTGGTGGGAAATGAGAGTTAAATTTGCCCGTCCAGACACCTCCAGCTAGTCTCTCATTGGTTCTCGCTATTCCTGTTCATCTTCCGCAGAAATTGCAAACTGGGCCAAACAGGAGGTTAAAGGGACAGACTCTCCAAGTCGGGAGAGTGTTAGTAAAGCGTCTGGAATGTTGCACCCGAGTACCAGGGTACGAAAACTGAGACATATTTGAACACGTCTCCCGATCACATGGTTGATCATACTCTAGGTTCCACGTGCATGTTTTAGCTGAAGGAAGAATACCTTAAACCTGGGTAGTTGAAACCCGTGGAATGGGTACCATGCAATATGACTTCAAAGGGTCTTCATTTGCTCACCGAACCTCTCCAATCCTATCACTGCTGCGTTTATGTCCCTGTACACATGCTTGATTCTCTTTCGGAGACATAGCAATCCATAGGTTTTAAGATACTTAAGAGTCAGGTACATTCTTAGGCGTTTAATATGCGGTGTTGAGTCCATTTCGTTGAGCAAGGAGTAGCTCTTGTCTATTCCATATTTGGCTTAAGGAACTTTATCTGTGCTCATTTCAATCTCTGGTTTTATGCAGCACCCCAACTCACCTTTACCCTTAAACAAGCATAAGTTGGTTTTCTAAATTTGAGACCCTGTTCTGTTCTGTAATTCAGTTCCTGTGTAGCCAAGTTTACATTCCGTGTATTACTGATATCTTATGATGTTTCTTTTTCTGTGTGACTTATTTCAGTTAGAATCATCGTACCTGAATCCACTCATTGTGCTGCTACGGGCCTGATGACATAGATTTCACTGCTGAGTGATACTGCATTGTACGTAAGTACCACAAGTTCTTTATCCATTTTTCACTTTCTGTGATATTGAACTTGTACGGTAAACGAGGTTCTTGTAAACAGAGGCGTCCCAAACATTGGGGTGGCTGTGTCTTTTTGATTTTAATTTCCCTAAGCTATAGGACCATAAGTGGAAGTGCCCTAGGCTCTGTTGCTTTGTTTTTTAGATGTTTCAGGAAACACCATACACTTCTCCCGAGTGTCAGTTGGCAGTTTACATCCCGCCCATCAGCATATCAAGGCTCCCAGTTCTCCATGGCCTGTCCTGCCTTTCTGGATTTTACACTTTTTTCAGATGGCCCTTTTGACCGGGGGGAAGTGAGACTTCATTGTAGTGCAGATTTCCTTTGCAAGCTTGCTTGGTTGGCCAAAAAGGGCGTATGCGTTTTTTCCTGAATATATTCAGGAAAAAACGCATACGCCCTTTTTGGCCAAGTGCATCATTGTGGACGTTCTGCCTCTTTTCCTATGCTTTCAATGCAATTCCAGTCTACCTCCTGAAATCGGTTTCCTGCAATTCTGCCCCGCTTTCAAGTCCTCTTGGCAGCCTTACTTCAGTATATTTTTGGACGATAGCTGTCATTTATAACTCTGCAGGTTTGTGAATTACAGTGCCCCTGAGCTCCTTTCTTCAACTCGCTTTCTTGTGAGCTGGCCGCAACACCGCAGGATGGCTTCAGGCCCTAATCTGGTTCCGGCACGGCACGCTGAGCCTTTGGTTATTTCCTCTTCCTGGTGGGAAATGGGAGTTAAATTTGCCCGTCCAGACACCTCCAGCTAGTCTCTCATTGGTTCTCGCTATTCCTGTTCATCTTCCGCAGAAATTGCAAACTGGGCCAAACAGGAGGTTAAAGGCGCTGACTCTCCAAGTGGCGAGAGTGTTAGTAAAGCGTCTGGAATGTTGCACCCGAGTACCAGGGTACGAAAACTGAGACATATTTGAACACGTCTCCCGATCACATGGTTGATCATACTCTAGGTTCCACATGCATGTTTTAGCTGAAGGAAGAATACCTTAAACCTGGGTAGTTGAAACCCGTGGAATGGGTACCATGCAATATGACTTCAAAGGGTCTTCATTTGCTCACCGAACCTCTCCAATCCTATCACTGCTGCGTTTATGTCCCTGTACACATGCTTGATTCTCTTTCGGAGACATAGCAATCCATAGGTTTTAAGATACTTAAGAGTCAGGTACATTCTTAGGCGTTTAATATGCGGTGTTGAGTCCATTTCGTTGAGCAAGGAGTAGCTCTTGTCTATTCCATATTTGGCTTAAGGAACTTTATCTGTGCTCATTTCAATCTCTGGTTTTATGCAGCACCCCAACTCACCTTTACCCTTAAACAAGCATAAGTTGGTTTTCTAAATTTGAGACCCTGTTCTGTTCTGTAATTCAGTTCCTGTGTAGCCAAGTTTACATTCCGTGTATTACTGATATCTTATGATGTTTCTTTTTCTGTGTGACTTATTTCAGTTAGAATCATCGTACCTGAATCCACTCATTGTGCTGCTACGGGCCTGATGACATAGATTTCACTGCTGAGTGATACTGCATTGTACGTAAGTACCACAAGTTCTTTATCCATTTTTCACTTTCTGTGATATTGAACTTGTACGGTAAACGAGGTTCTTGTAAACAGAGGCGTCCCAAACATTGGGGTGGCTGTGTCTTTTTGATTTTAATTTCCCTAAGCTATAGGACCATAAGTGGAAGTGCCCTAGGCTCTGTTGCTTTGTTTTTTAGATGTTTCAGGAAACACCATACACTTCTCCCGAGTGTCAGTTGGCAGTTTACATCCCGCCCATCAGCATATCAAGGCTCCCAGTTCTCCATGGCCTGTCCTGCCTTTCTGGATTTTACACTTTTTTCAGATGGCCCTTTTGACCGGGGGGAAGTGAGACTTCATTGTAGTGCAGATTTCCTTTGCAAGCTTGCTTGGTTGGCCAAAAAGGGCGTATGCGTTTTTTCCTGAATATATTCAGGAAAAAACGCATACGCCCTTTTTGGCCAAGTGCATCATTGTGGACGTTCTGCCTCTTTTCCTATGCTTTCAATGCAATTCCAGTCTACCTCCTGAAATCGGTTTCCTGCAATTCTGCCCCGCTTTCAAGTCCTCTTGGCAGCCTTACTTCAGTATATTTTTGGACGATAGCTGTCATTTATAACTCTGCAGGTTTGTGAATTACAGTGCCCCTGAGCTCCTTTCTTCAACTCGCTTTCTTGTGAGCTGGCCGCAACACCGCAGGATGGCTTCAGGCCCTAATCTGGTTCCGGCACGGCACGCTGAGCCTTTGGTTATTTCCTCTTCCTGGTGGGAAATGAGAGTTAAATTTGCCCGTCCAGACACCTCCAGCTAGTCTCTCATTGGTTCTCGCTATTCCTGTTCATCTTCCGCAGAAATTGCAAACTGGGCCAAACAGGAGGTTAAAGGGACTGACTCTCCAAGTTGGGAGAGTGTTAGTAAAGCGTCTGGAATGTTGCACCCGAGTACCAGGGTACGAAAACTGAGACATATTTGAACACGTCTCCCGATCACATGGTTGATCATACTCTAGGTTCCACATGCATGTTTTAGCTGAAGGAAGAATACCTTAAACCTGGGTAGTTGAAACCCGTGGCATGGGTACCATGCAATATGACTTCAAAGGGTCTTCATTTGCTCACCGAACCTCTCCAATCCTATCACTGCTGCGTTTATGTCCCTGTACACATGCTTGATTCTCTTTCGGAGACATAGCAATCCATAGGTTTTAAGATACTTAAGAGTCAGGTACATTCTTAGGCGTTTAATATGCGGTGTTGAGTCCATTTCGTTGAGCAAGGAGTAGCTCTTGTCTATTCCATATTTGGCTTAAGGAACTTTATCTGTGCTCATTTCAATCTCTGGTTTTATGCAGCACCCCAACTCACCTTTACCCTTAAACAAGCATAAGTTGGTTTTCTAAATTTGAGACCCTGTTCTGTTCTGTAATTCAGTTCCTGTGTAGCCAAGTTTACATTCCGTGTATTACTGATATCTTATGATGTTTCTTTTTCTGTGTGACTTATTTCAGTTAGAATCATCGTACCTGAATCCACTCATTGTGCTGCTACGGGCCTGATGACATAGATTTCACTGCTGAGTGATACTGCATTGTACGTAAGTACCACAAGTTCTTTATCCATTTTTCACTTTCTGTGATATTGAACTTGTACGGTAAACGAGGTTCTTGTAAACAGAGGCGTCCCAAACATTGGGGTGGCTGTGTCTTTTTGATTTTAATTTCCCTAAGCTATAGGACCATAAGTGGAAGTGCCCTAGGCTCTGTTGCTTTGTTTTTTAGATGTTTCAGGAAACACCATACACTTCTCCCGAGTGTCTGTTGGCAGTTTACATCCCGCCCATCAGCATAACAAGGCTCCCAGTTCTCCATGGCCTGTCCTGCCTTTCTGGATTTTACACTTTTTTCAGATGGCCCTTTTGACCGGGGGGAAGTGAGACTTCATTGTAGTGCAGATTTCCTTTGCAAGCTTGCTTGGTTGGCCAAAAAGGGCGTATGCGTTTTTTCCTGAATATATTCAGGAAAAAACGCATACGCCCTTTTTGGCCAAGTGCATCATTGTGGACGTTCTGCCTCTTTTCCTATGCTTTCAATGCAATTCCAGTCTACCTCCTGAAATCGGTTTCCTGCAATTCTGCCCCGCTTTCAAGTCCTCTTGGCAGCCTTACTTCAGTATATTTTTGGACGATAGCTGTCATTTATAACTCTGCAGGTTTGTGAATTACAGTGCCCCTGAGCTCCTTTCTTCAACTCGTTTTCTTGTGAGCTGGCCGCAACACCGCAGGATGGCTTCAGGCCCTAATCTGGTTCCGGCACGGCACGCTGAGCCTTTGGTTATTTCCTCTTCCTGGTGGGAAATGAGAGTTAATTTGCCCGTCCAGACACCTTCAGCTAGTCTCTCATTGGTTCTCGCTATTCCTGTTCATCTTCCGCAGAAATTGCAAACTGGGCCAAACAGGAGGTTAAAGGGACTGACTCTCCAAGTCGGGAGAGTGTTAGTAAAGCGTCTGGAATGTTGCACCCGAGTACCAGGGTACGAAAACTGAGACATATTTGAACACGTCTCCCGATCACATGGTTGATCATACTCTAGGTTCCACATGCATGTTTTAGCTGAAGGAAGAATACCTTAAACCTGGGTAGTTGAAACCCGTGGAATGGGTACCATGCAATATGACTTCAAAGGGTCTTCATTTGCTCACCGAACCTCTCCAATCCTATCACTGCTGCGTTTATGTCCCTGTACACATGCTTGATTCTCTTTCGGAGACATAGCAATCCATAGGTTTTAAGATACTTAAGAGTCAGGTACATTCTTAGGCGTTTAATATGGGGTGTTGAGTCCATTTCGTTGAGCAAGGAGTAGCTCTTGTCTATTCCATATTTGGCTTAAGGAACTTTATCTGTGCTCATTTCAATCTCTGGTTTTATGCAGCACCCCAACTCACCTTTACCCTTAAACAAGCATAAGTTGGTTTTCTAAATTTGAGACCCTGTTCTGTTCTGTAATTCAGTTCCTGTGTAGCCAAGTTTACATTCCGTGTATTACTGATATCTTATGATGTTTCTTTTTCTGTGTGACTTATTTCAGTTAGAATCATCGTACCTGAATCCACTCATTGTGCTGCTACGGGCCTGATGACATAGATTTCACTGCTGAGTGATACTGCATTGTACGTAAGTACCACAAGTTCTTTATCCATTTTTCACTTTCTGTGATATTGAACTTGTACGGTAAACGAGGTTCTTGTAAACAGAGGCGTCCCAAACATTGGGGTGGCTGTGTCTTTTTGATTTTAATTTCCCTAAGCTATAGGACCATAAGTGGAAGTGCCCTAGGCTCTGTTGCTTTGTTTTTTAGATGTTTCAGGAAACACCATACACTTCTCCCGAGTGTCTGTTGGCAATTTACGTCCCGCCCATCAGCATAACAAGGCTCCCAGTTCTCCATGGCCTGTCCTGCCTTTCTGGATTTTACACTTTTTTCAGATGGCCCTTTTGACCGGGGGGAAGTGAGACTTCATTGTAGTGCAGATTTCCTTTGCAAGCTTGCTTGGTTGGCCAAAAAGGGCGTATGCGTTTTTTCCTGAATATATTCAGGAAAACACGCATACGCCCTTTCTGGCCAAGTGCATCATTGTGGACGTTCTGCCTCTTTTCCTATGCTTTCAATGCAATTCCAGTCTACCTCCTGAAATCGGTTTCCTGCAATTCTGCCCCGCTTTCAAGTCCTCTTGGCAGCCTTACTTCAGTATATTTTTGGACGATAGCTGTCATTTATAACTCTGCAGGTTTGTGAATTACAGTGCCCCTGAGCTCCTTTCTTCAACTCGCTTTCTTGTGAGCTGGCCGCAACACCGCAGGATGGCTTCAGGCCCTAATCTGGTTCCGGCACGGCACGCTGAGCCTTTGGTTATTTCCTCTTCCTGGTGGGAAATGAGAGTTAAATTTGCCCGTCCAGACACCTCCAGCTAGTCTCTCATTGGTTCTCGCTATTCCTGTTCATCTTCCGCAGAAATTGCAAACTGGGCCAAACAGGAGGTTAAAGGCGCTGACTCTCCAAGTGGGGAGAGTGTTAGTAAAGCGTCTGGAATGTTGCACCCGAGTACCAGGGTACGAAAACTGAGACATATTTGAACACGTCTCCCGATCACATGGTTGATCATACTCTAGGTTCCACATGCATGTTTTAGCTGAAGGAAGAATACCTTAAACCTGGGTAGTTGAAACCCGTGGCATGGGTACCATGCAATATGACTTCAAAGGGTCTTCATTTGCTCACCGAACCTCTCCAATCCTATCACTGCTGCGTTTATGTCCCTGTACACATGCTTGATTCTCTTTCGGAGACATAGCAATCCATAGGTTTTAAGATACTTAAGAGTCAGGTACATTCTTAGGCGTTTAATATGCGGTGTTGAGTCCATTTCGTTGAGCAAGGAGTAGCTCTTGTCTATTCCATATTTGGCTTAAGGAACTTTATCTGTGCTCATTTCAATCTCTGGTTTTATGCAGCACCCCAACTCACCTTTACCCTTAAACAAGCATAAGTTGGTTTTCTAAATTTGAGACCCTGTTCTGTTCTGTAATTCAGTTCCTGTGTAGCCAAGTTTACATTCCGTGTATTACTGATATCTTATGATGTTTCTTTTTCTGTGTGACTTATTTCAGTTAGAATCATCGTACCTGAATCCACTCATTGTGCTGCTACGGGCCTGATGACATAGATTTCACTGCTGAGTGATACTGCATTGTACGTAAGTACCACAAGTTCTTTATCCATTTTTCACTTTCTGTGATATTGAACTTGTACGGTAAACGAGGTTCTTGTAAACAGAGGCGTCCCAAACATTGGGGTGGCTGTGTCTTTTTGATTTTAATTTCCCTAAGCTATAGGACCATAAGTGGAAGTGCCCTAGGCTCTGTTGCTTTGTTTTTTAGATGTTTCAGGAAACACCATACACTTCTCCCGAGTGTCTGTTGGCAGTTTACATCCCGCCCATCAGCATAACAAGGCTCCCAGTTCTCCATGGCCTGTCCTGCCTTTCTGGATTTTACACTTTTTTCAGATGGCCCTTTTGACCGGGGGGAAGTGAGACTTCATTGTAGTGCAGATTTCCTTTGCAAGCTTGCTTGGTTGGCCAAAAAGGGCGTATGCGTTTTTTCCTGAATATATTCAGGAAAAAACGCATACGCCCTTTTTGGCCAAGTGCATCATTGTGGACGTTCTGCCTCTTTTCCTATGCTTTCAATGCAATTCCAGTCTACCTCCTGAAATCGGTTTCCTGCAATTCTGCCCCGCTTTCAAGTCCTCTTGGCAGCCTTACTTCAGTATATTTTTGGACGATAGCTGTCATTTATAACTCTGCAGGTTTGTGAATTACAGTGCCCCTGAGCTCCTTTCTTCAACTCGTTTTCTTGTGAGCTGGCCGCAACACCGCAGGATGGCTTCAGGCCCTAATCTGGTTCCGGCACGGCACGCTGAGCCTTTGGTTATTTCCTCTTCCTGGTGGGAAATGAGAGTTAATTTGCCCGTCCAGACACCTTCAGCTAGTCTCTCATTGGTTCTCGCTATTCCTGTTCATCTTCCGCAGAAATTGCAAACTGGGCCAAACAGGAGGTTAAAGGGACTGACTCTCCAAGTCGGGAGAGTGTTAGTAAAGCGTCTGGAATGTTGCACCCGAGTACCAGGGTACGAAAACTGAGACATATTTGAACACGTCTCCCGATCACATGGTTGATCATACTCTAGGTTCCACATGCATGTTTTAGCTGAAGGAAGAATACCTTAAACCTGGGTAGTTGAAACCCGTGGAATGGGTACCATGCAATATGACTTCAAAGGGTCTTCATTTGCTCACCGAACCTCTCCAATCCTATCACTGCTGCGTTTATGTCCCTGTACACATGCTTGATTCTCTTTCGGAGACATAGCAATCCATAGGTTTTAAGATACTTAAGAGTCAGGTACATTCTTAGGCGTTTAATATGCGGTGTTGAGTCCATTTCGTTGAGCAAGGAGTAGCTCTTGTCTATTCCATATTTGGCTTAAGGAACTTTATCTGTGCTCATTTCAATCTCTGGTTTTATGCAGCACCCCAAGTCACCTTTACCCTTAAACAAGCATAAGTTGGTTTTCTAAATTTGAGACCCTGTTCTGTTCTGTAATTCAGTTCCTGTGTAGCCAAGTTTACATTCCGTGTATTACTGATATCTTATGATGTTTCTTTTTCTGTGTGACTTATTTCAGTTAGAATCATCGTACCTGAATCCACTCATTGTGCTGCTACGGGCCTGATGACATAGATTTCACTGCTGAGTGATACTGCATTGTACGTAAGTACCACAAGTTCTTTATCCATTTTTCACTTTCTGTGATATTGAACTTGTACGGTAAACGAGGTTCTTGTAAACAGAGGCGTCCCAAACATTGGGGTGGCTGTGTCTTTTTGATTTTAATTTCCCTAAGCTATAGGACCATAAGTGGAAGTGCCCTAGGCTCTGTTGCTTTGTTTTTTAGATGTTTCAGGAAACACCATACACTTCTCCCGAGTGTCTGTTGGCAATTTACGTCCCGCCCATCAGCATAACAAGGCTCCCAGTTCTCCATGGCCTGTCCTGCCTTTCTGGATTTTACACTTTTTTCAGATGGCCCTTTTGACCGGGGGGAAGTGAGACTTCATTGTAGTGCAGATTTCCTTTGCAAGCTTGCTTGGTTGGCCAAAAAGGGCGTATGCGTTTTTTCCTGAATATATTCAGGAAAACACGCATACGCCCTTTCTGGCCAAGTGCATCATTGTGGACGTTCTGCCTCTTTTCCTATGCTTTCAATGCAATTCCAGTCTACCTCCTGAAATCGGTTTCCTGCAATTCTGCCCCGCTTTCAAGTCCTCTTGGCAGCCTTACTTCAGTATATTTTTGGACGATAGCTGTCATTTATAACTCTGCAGGTTTGTGAATTACAGTGCCCCTGAGCTCCTTTCTTCAACTCGCTTTCTTGTGAGCTGGCCGCAACACCGCAGGATGGCTTCAGGCCCTAATCTGGTTCCGGCACGGCACGCTGAGCCTTTGGTTATTTCCTCTTCCTGGTGGGAAATGAGAGTTAAATTTGCCCGTCCAGACACCTCCAGCTAGTCTCTCATTGGTTCTCGCTATTCCTGTTCATCTTCCGCAGAAATTGCAAACTGGGCCAAACAGGAGGTTAAAGGCGCTGACTCTCCAAGTGGGGAGAGTGTTAGTAAAGCGTCTGGAATGTTGCACCCGAGTACCAGGGTACGAAAACTGAGACATATTTGAACACGTCTCCCGATCACATGGTTGATCATACTCTAGGTTCCACATGCATGTTTTAGCTGAAGGAAGAATACCTTAAACCTGGGTAGTTGAAACCCGTGGAATGGGTACCATGCAATATGACTTCAAAGGGTCTTCATTTGCTCACCGAACCTCTCCAATCCTATCACTGCTGCGTTTATGTCCCTGTACACATGCTTGATTCTCTTTCGGAGACATAGCAATCCATAGGTTTTAAGATACTTAAGAGTCAGGTACATTCTTAGGCGTTTAATATGCGGTGTTGAGTCCATTTCGTTGAGCAAGGAGTAGCTCTTGTCTATTCCATATTTGGCTTAAGGAACTTTATCTGTGCTCATTTCAATCTCTGGTTTTATGCAGCACCCCAACTCACCTTTACCCTTAAACAAGCATAAGTTGGTTTTCTAAATTTGAGACCCTGTTCTGTTCTGTAATTCAGTTCCTGTGTAGCCAAGTTTACATTCCGTGTATTACTGATATCTTATGATGTTTCTTTTTCTGTGTGACTTATTTCAGTTAGAATCATCGTACCTGAATCCACTCATTGTGCTGCTACGGGCCTGATGACATAGATTTCACTGCTGAGTGATACTGCATTGTACGTAAGTACCACAAGTTCTTTATCCATTTTTCACTTTCTGTGATATTGAACTTGTACGGTAAATGAGGTTCTTGTAAACAGAGGCGTCCCAAACATTGGGGTGGCTGTGTCTTTTTGATTTTAATTTCCCTAAGCTATAGGACCATAAGTGGAAGTGCCCTAGGCTCTGTTGCTTTGTTTTTTAGATGTTTCAGGAAACACCATACACTTCTCCCGAGTGTCTGTTGGCAGTTTACATCCCGCCCATCAGCATAACAAGGCTCCCAGTTCTCCATGGCCTGTCCTGCCTTTCTGGATTTTACACTTTTTTCAGATGGCCCTTTTGACCGGGGGGAAGTGAGACTTCATTGTAGTGCAGATTTCCTTTGCATGCTTGCTTGGTTGGCCAAAAAGGGCGTATGCGTTTTTTCCTGAATATATTCAGGAAAAAACGCATACGCCCTTTTTGGCCAAGTGCATCATTGTGGACGTTCTGCCTCTTTTCCTATGCTTTCAATGCAATTCCAGTCTACCTCCTGAAATCGGTTTCCTGCAATTCTGCCCCGCTTTCAAGTCCTCTTGGCAGCCTTACTTCAGTATATTTTTGGACGATAGCTGTCATTTATAACTCTGCAGGTTTGTGAATTACAGTGCCCCTGAGCTCCTTTCTTCAACTCGCTTTCTTGTGAGCTGGCCGCAACACCGCAGGATGGCTTCAGGCCCTAATCTGGTTCCGGCACGGCACGCTGAGCCTTTGGTTATTTCCTCTTCCTGGTGGGAAATGAGAGTTAAATTTGCCCGTCCAGACACCTCCAGCTAGTCTCTCATTGGTTCTCGCTATTCCTGTTCATCTTCCGCAGAAATTGCAAACTGGGCCAAACAGGAGGTTAAAGGCGCTGACTCTCCAAGTGGGGAGAGTGTTAGTAAAGCGTCTGGAATGTTGCACCCGAGTACCAGGGTACGAAAACTGAGACATATTTGAACACGTCTCCCGATCACATGGTTGATCATACTCTAGGTTCCACATGCATGTTTTAGCTGAAGGAAGAATACCTTAAACCTGGGTAGTTGAAACCCGTGGAATGGGTACCATGCAATATGACTTCAAAGGGTCTTCATTTGCTCACCGAACCTCTCCAATCCTATCACTGCTGCGTTTATGTCCCTGTACACATGCTTGATTCTCTTTCGGAGACATAGCAATCCATAAGTTTTAAGATACTTAAGAGTCAGGTACATTCTTAGGCGTTTAATATGCGGTGTTGAGTCCATTTCGTTGAGCAAGGAGTAGCTCTTGTCTATTCCATATTTGGCTTAAGGAACTTTATCTGTGCTCATTTCAATCTCTGGTTTTATGCAGCACCCCAACTCACCTTTACCCTTAAACAAGCATAAGTTGGTTTTCTAAATTTGAGACCCTGTTCTGTTCTGTAATTCAGTTCCTGTGTAGCCAAGTTTACATTCCGTGTATTACTGATATCTTATGATGTTTCTTTTTCTGTGTGACTTATTTCAGTTAGAATCATCGTACCTGAATCCACTCATTGTGCTGCTACGGGCCTGATGACATAGATTTCACTGCTGAGTGATACTGCATTGTACGTAAGTACCACAAGTTCTTTATCCATTTTTCACTTTCTGTGATATTGAACTTGTACGGTAAACGAGGTTCTTGTAAACAGAGGCGTCCCAAACATTGGGGTGGCTGTGTCTTTTTGATTTTAATTTCCCTAAGCTATAGGACCATAAGTGGAAGTGCCCTAGGCTCTGTTGCTTTGTTTTTTAGATGTTTCAGGAAACACCATACACTTCTCCCGAGTGTCTGTTGGCAATTTACATCCCGCCCATCAGCATAACAAGGCTCCCAGTTCTCCATGGCCTGTCCTGCCTTTCTGGATTTTACACTTTTTTCTGATGGCCCTTTTGACCGGGGGGAAGTGAGACTTCATTGTAGTGCAGATTTCCTTTGCAAGCTTGCTTGGTTGGCCAAAAAGGGCGTATGCGTTTTTTCCTGAATATATTCAGGAAAAAACGCATACGCCCTTTCTGGCCAAGTGCATCATTGTGGACGTTCTGCCTCTTTTCCTATGCTTTCAATGCAATTCCAGTCTACCTCCTGAAATCGGTTTCCTGCAATTCTGCCCCGCTTTCAAGTCCTCTTGGCAGCCTTACTTCAGTATATTTTTGGACGATAGTTGTCATTTATAACTCTGCAGGTTTGTGAATTACAGTGCCCCTGAGCTCCTTTCTTCAACTCGTTTTCTTGTGAGCTGGCCGCAACACCGCAGGATGGCTTCAGGCCCTAATCTGGTTCCGGCACGGCACGCTGAGCCTTTGGTTATTTCCTCTTCCTGGTGGGAAATGAGAGTTAATTTGCCCGTCCAGACACCTTCAGCTAGTCTCTCATTGGTTCTCGCTATTCCTGTTCATCTTCCGCAGAAATTGCAAACTGGGCCAAACAGGAGGTTAAAGGGACTGACTCTCCAAGTCGGGAGAGTGTTAGTAAAGCTTCTGGAATGTTGCACCCGAGTACCAGGGTACAAAAACTGAGACATATTTGAACACGTCTCCCGATCACATGGTTGATCATACTCTAGGTTCCACATGCATGTTTTAGCTGAAGGAAGAATACCTTAAACCTGGGTAGTTGAAACCCGTGGAATGGGTACCATGCAATATGACTTCAAAGGGTCTTCATTTGCTCACCGAACCTCTCCAATCCTATCACTGCTGCGTTTATGTCCCTGTACACATGCTTGATTCTCTTTCGGAGACATAGCAATCCATAGGTTTTAAGATACTTAAGAGTCAGGTACATTCTTAGGCGTTTAATATGGGGTGTTGAGTCCATTTCGTTGAGCAAAGAGTAGCTCTTGTCTATTCCATATTTGGCTTAAGGAACTTTATCTGTGCTCATTTCAATCTCTGGTTTTATGCAGCACCCCAACTCACCTTTACCCTTAAACAAGCATAAGTTGGTTTTCTAAATTTGAGACCCTGTTCTGTTCTGTAATTCAGTTCCTGTGTAGCCAAGTTTACATTCCGTGTATTACTGATATCTTATGATGTTTCTTTTTCTGTGTGACTTATTTCAGTTAGAATCATCGTACCTGAATCCACTCATTGTGCTGCTACGGGCCTGATGACATAGATTTCACTGCTGAGTGATACTGCATTGTACGTAAGTACCACAAGTTCTTTATCCATTTTTCACTTTCTGTGATATTGAACTTGTACGGTAAACGAGGTTCTTGTAAACAGAGGCGTCCCAAACATTGGGGTGGCTGTGTCTTTTTGATTTTAATTTCCCTAAGCTATAGGACCATAAGTGGAAGTGCCCTAGGCTCTGTTGCTTTGTTTTTTAGATGTTTCAGGAAACACCATACACTTCTCCCGAGTGTCTGTTGGCAATTTACGTCCCGCCCATCAGCATAACAAGGCTCCCAGTTCTCCATGGCCTGTCCTGCCTTTCTGGATTTTACACTTTTTTCAGATGGCCCTTTTGACCGGGGGGAAGTGAGACTTCATTGTAGTGCAGATTTCCTTTGCAAGCTTGCTTGGTTGGCCAAAAAGGGCGTATGCGTTTTTTCCTGAATATATTCAGGAAAAAACGCATACGCCCTTTCTGGCCAAGTGCATCATTGTGGACGTTCTGCCTCTTTTCCTATGCTTTCAATGCAATTCCAGTCTACCTCCTGAAATCGGTTTCCTGCAATTCTGCCCCGCTTTCAAGTCCTCTTGGCAGCCTTACTTCAGTATATTTTTGGACGATAGTTGTCATTTATAACTCTGCAGGTTTGTGAATTACAGTGCCCCTGAGCTCCTTTCTTCAACTCGTTTTCTTGTGAGCTGGCCGCAACACCGCAGGATGGCTTCAGGCCCTAATCTGGTTCCGGCACGGCACGCTGAGCCTTTGGTTATTTCCTCTTCCTGGTGGGAAATGAGAGTTAAATTTGCCCGTCCAGACACCTCCAGCTAGTCTCTCATTGGTTCTCGCTATTCCTGTTCATCTTCCGCAGAAATTGCAAACTGGGCCAAACAGGAGGTTAAAGGGACTGACTCTCCAAGTCGGGAGAGTGTTAGTAAAGCGTCTGGAATGTTGCTCCCGAGTACCAGGGTACGAAAACTGAGACATATTTGAACACGTCTCCCGATCACATGGTTGATCATACTCTAGGTTCCACATGCATGTTTTAGCTGAAGGAAGAATACCTTAAACCTGGGTAGTTGAAACCCGTGGAATGGGTACCATGCAATATGACTTCAAAGGGTCTTCATTTGCTCACCAAACCTCTCCAATCCTATCACTGCTGCGTTTATGTCCCTGTACACATGCTTGATTCTCTTTCGGAGACATAGCAATCCATAGGTTTTAAGATACTTAAGAGTCAGGTACATTCTTAGGCGTTTAATATGCGGTGTTGAGTCCATTTCGTTGAGCAAGGAGTAGCTCTTGTCTATTCCATATTTGGCTTAAGGAACTTTATCTGTGCTCATTTCAATCTCTGGTTTTATGCAGCACCCCAACTCACCTTTACCCTTAAACAAGCATAAGTTGGTTTTCTAAATTTGAGACCCTGTTCTGTTCTGTAATTCAGTTCCTGTGTAGCCAAGTTTACATTCCGTGTATTACTGATATCTTATGATGTTTCTTTTTCTGTGTGACTTATTTCAGTTAGAATCATCGTACCTGAATCCACTCATTGTGCTGCTACGGGCCTGATGACATAGATTTCACTGCTGAGTGATACTGCATTGTACGTAAGTACCACAAGTTCTTTATCCATTTTTCACTTTCTGTGATATTGAACTTGTACGGTAAACGAGGTTCTTGTAAACAGAGGCGTCCCAAACATTGGGGTGGCTGTATCTTTTTGATTTTAATTTCCCTAAGCTATAGAACCATAAGTGGAAGTGCCCTAGGCTCTGTTGCTTTGTTTTTTAGATGTTTCAGGAAACACCATACACTTCTCCCGAGTGTCTGTTGGCAGTTTACATCCCGACCATCAGCATAACAAGGCTCCCAGTTCTCCATGGCCTGTCCTGCCTTTCTGGATTTTACACTTTAATCAGATGGCCATTTTGACCGGGGGGAAGTCAGACTTCATTGTAGTGCAGATTTCCTTTGCAAGCTTGCTTGGTTGGCCAAAAAGGGCGTATGCGTTTTTTCCTGAATATATTCAGGAAAAAACGCATACGCCCTTTTTGGCCAAGTGCATCATTGTGGACGTTCTGCCTCTTTTCCTATGCTTTCAATGCAATTCCAGTCTACCTCCTGAAATCGGTTTCCTGCAATTCTGCCCCGCTTTCAAGTCCTCTTGGCAGCCTTACTTCAGTATATTTTTGGACGATAGTTGTCATTTATAACTCTGCAGGTTTGTGAATTACAGTGCCCCTGAGCTCCTTTCTTCAACTCGTTTTCTTGTGAGCTGGCCGCAACACCGCAGGATGGCTTCAGGCCCTAATCTGGTTCCGGCACGGCACGCTGAGCCTTTGGTTATTTCCTCTTCCTGGTGGGAAATGAGAGTTAAATTTGCCCGTCCAGACACCTCCAGCTAGTCTCTCATTGGTTCTCGCTATTCCTGTTCATCTTCCGCAGAAATTGCAAACTGGGCCAAACAGGAGGTTAAAGGGACTGACTCTCCAAGTCGGGAGAGTGTTAGTAAAGCGTCTGGAATGTTGCACCCGAGTACCAGGGTACGAAAACTGAGACATATTTGAACACGTCTCCCGATCACATGGTTGATCATACTCTAGGTTCCACATGCATGTTTTAGCTGAAGGAAGAATACCTTAAACCTGGGTAGTTGAAACCCGTGGAATGGGTACCATGCAATATGACTTCAAAGGGTCTTCATTTGCTCACCAAACCTCTCCAATCCTATCACTGCTGCGTTTATGTCCCTGTACACATGCTTGATTCTCTTTCGGAGACATAGCAATCCATAGGTTTTAAGATACTTAAGAGTCAGGTACATTCTTAGGCGTTTAATATGCGGTGTTGAGTCCATTTCGTTGAGCAAGGAGTAGCTCTTGTCTATTCCATATTTGGCTTAAGGAACTTTATCTGTGCTCATTTCAATCTCTGGTTTTATGCAGCACCCCAACTCACCTTTACCCTTAAACAAGCATAAGTTGGTTTTCTAAATTTGAGACCCTGTTCTGTTCTGTAATTCAGTTCCTGTGTAGCCAAGTTTACATTCCGTGTATTACTGATATCTTATGATGTTTCTTTTTCTGTGTGACTTATTTCAGTTAGAATCATCGTACCTGAATCCACTCATTGTGCTGCTACGGGCCTGATGACATAGATTTCACTGCTGAGTGATACTGCATTGTACGTAAGTACCACAAGTTCTTTATCCATTTTTCACTTTCTGTGATATTGAACTTGTACGGTAAACGAGGTTCTTGTAAACAGAGGCGTCCCAAACATTGGGGTGGCTGTATCTTTTTGATTTTAATTTCCCTAAGCTATAGAACCATAAGTGGAAGTGCCCTAGGCTCTGTTGATTTGTTTTTTAGATGTTTCAGGAAACACCATACACTTCTCCCGAGTGTCTGTTGGCAGTTTACATCCCGCCCATCAGCATAACAAGGCTCCCAGTTCTCCATGGCCTGTCCTGCCTTTCTGGATTTTACACTTTTATCAGATGGCCCTTTTGACCGGGGGGAAGTGAGACTTCATTGTAGTGCAGATTTCCTTTGCAAGCTTGCTTGGTTGGCCAAAAAGGGCGTATGCGTTTTTTCCTGAATATATTCAGGAAAAAACGCATACGCCCTTTTTGGCCAAGTGCATCATTGTGGACGTTCTGCCTCTTTTCCTATGCTTTCAATGCAATTCCAGTCTACCTCCTGAAATCGGTTTCCTGCAATTCTGCCCCGCTTTCAAGTCCTCTTGGCAGCCTTACTTCAGTATATTTTTGGACGATAGTTGTCATTTATAACTCTGCAGGTTTGTGAATTACAGTGCCCCTGAGCTCCTTTCTTCAACTCGTTTTCTTGTGAGCTGGCCGCAACACCGCAGGATGGCTTCAGGCCCTAATATGGTTCTGGCACGGCACGCTGAGCCTTTGGTTATTTCCTCTTCCTGGTGGGAAATGAGAGTTAAATTTGCCCGTCCAGACACCTCCAGCTAGTCTCTCATTGGTTCTCGCTATTCCTGTTCATCTTCCGCAGAAATTGCAAACTGGGCCAAACAGGAGGTTAAAGGGACTGACTCTCCAAGTCGGGAGAGTCTTAGTAAAGCGTCTGGAATGTTGCACCCGAGTACCAGGGTACGAAAACTGAGACATATTTGAACACGTCTCCCGATCACATGGTTGATCATACTCTAGGTTCCACATGCATGTTTTAGCTGAAGGAAGAATACCTTAAACCTGGGTAGTTGAAACCCGTGGAATGGGTACCATGCAATATGACTTCAAAGGGTCTTCATTTGCTCACCAAACCTCTCCAATCCTATCACTGCTGCGTTTATGTCCCTGTACACATGCTTGATTCTCTTTCGGAGACATAGCAATCCATAGGTTTTAAGATACTTAAGAGTCAGGTACATTCTTAGGCGTTTAATATGCGGTGTTGAGTCCATTTCGTTGAGCAAGGAGTAGCTCTTGTCTATTCCATATTTGGCTTAAGGAACTTTATCTGTGCTCATTTCAATCTCTGGTTTTATGCAGCACCCCAACTCACCTTTACCCTTAAACAAGCATAAGTTGGTTTTCTAAATTTGAGACCCTGTTCTGTTCTGTAATTCAGTTCCTGTGTAGCCAAGTTTACATTCCGTGTATTACTGATATCTTATGATGTTTCTTTTTCTGTGTGACTTATTTCAGTTAGAATCATCGTACCTGAATCCACTCATTGTGCTGCTACGGGCCTGATGACATAGATTTCACTGCTGAGTGATACTGCATTGTACGTAAGTACCACAAGTTCTTTATCCATTTTTCACTTTCTGTGATATTGAACTTGTACGGTAAACGAGGTTCTTGTAAACAGAGGCGTCCCAAACATTGGGGTGGCTGTATCTTTTTGATTTTAATTTCCCTAAGCTATAGGACCATAAGTGGAAGTGCCCTAGGCTCTGTTGCTTTGTTTTTTAGATGTTTCAGGAAACACCATACACTTCTCCCGAGTGTCTGTTGGCAATTTACATCCCGCCCATCAGCATAACAAGGCTCCCAGTTCTCCATGGCCTGTCCTGCCTTTCTGGATTTTACACTTTTTTCAGATGGCCCTTTTGACCGGGGGGAAGTGAGACTTCATTGTAGTGCAGATTTCCTTTGCAAGCTTGCTTGGTTGGCCAAAAAGGGCGTATGCGTTTTTTCCTGAATATATTCAGGAAAAAACGCATACGCCCTTTCTGGCCAAGTGCATCATTGTGGACGTTCTGCCTCTTTTCCTATGCTTTCAATGCAATTCCAGTCTACCTCCTGAAATCGGTTTCCTGCAATTCTGCCCCGCTTTCAAGTCCTCTTGGCAGCCTTACTTCAGTATATTTTTGGACGATAGCTGTCATTTATAACTCTGCAGGTTTGTGAATTACAGTGCCCCTGAGCTCCTTTCTTCAACTCGTTTTCTTGTGAGCTGGCCGCAACACCGCAGGATGGCTTCAGGCCCTAATCTGGTTCCGGCACGGCACGCTGAGCCTTTGGTTATTTCCTCTTCCTGGTGGGAAATGAGAGTTAAATTTGCCCGTCCAGACACCTCCAGCTAGTCTCTCATTGGTTCTCGCTATTCCTGTTCATCTTCCGCAGAAATTGCAAACTGGGCCAAACAGGAGGTTAAAGGGACTGACTCTCCAAGTCGGGAGAGTGTTAGTAAAGCGTCTGGAATGTTGCACCCGAGTACCAGGGTACGAAAACTGAGACATATTTGAACACGTCTCCCGATCACATGGTTGATCATACTCTAGGTTCCACGTGCATGTTTTAGCTGAAGGAAGAATACCTTAAACCTGGGTAGTTGAAACCCGTGGAATGGGTACCATGCAATATGACTTCAAAGGGTCTTCATTTGCTCACCGAACCTCTCCAATCCTATCACTGCTGCGTTTATGTCCCTGTACACATGCTTGATTCTCTTTCGGAGACATAGCAATCCATAGGTTTTAAGATACTTAAGAGTCAGGTACATTCTTAGGCGTTTAATATGCGGTGTTGAGTCCATTTCGTTGAGCAAGGAGTAGCTCTTGTCTATTCCATATTTGGCTTAAGGAACTTTATCTGTGCTCATTTCAATCTCTGGTTTTATGCAGCACCCCAACTCACCTTTACCCTTAAACAAGCATAAGTTGGTTTTCTAAATTTGAGACCCTGTTCTGTTCTGTAATTCAGTTCCTGTGTAGCCAAGTTTACATTCCGTGTATTACTGATATCTTATGATGTTTCTTTTTCTGTGTGACTTATTTCAGTTAGAATCATCGTACCTGAATCCACTCATTGTGCTGCTACGGGCCTGATGACATAGATTTCACTGCTGAGTGATACTGCATTGTACGTAAGTACCACAAGTTCTTTATCCATTTTTCACTTTCTGTGATATTGAACTTGTACGGTAAACGAGGTTCTTGTAAACAGAGGCGTCCCAAACATTGGGGTGGCTGTATCTTTTTGATTTTAATTTCCCTAAGCTATAGGACCATAAGTGGAAGTGCCCTAGGCTCTGTTGCTTTGTTTTTTAGATGTTTCAGGAAACACCATACACTTCTCCCGAGTGTCTGTTGGCAATTTACATCCCGCCCATCAGCATAACAAGGCTCCCAGTTCTCCATGGCCTGTCCTGCCTTTCTGGATTTTACACTTTTTTCAGATGGCCCTTTTGACCGGGGGGAAGTGAGACTTCATTGTAGTGCAGATTTCCTTTGCAAGCTTGCTTGGTTGGCCAAAAAGGGCGTATGCGTTTTTTCCTGAATATATTCAGGAAAAAACGCATACGCCCTTTCTGGCCAAGTGCATCATTGTGGACGTTCTGCCTCTTTTCCTATGCTTTCAATGCAATTCCAGTCTACCTCCTGAAATCGGTTTCCTGCAATTCTGCCCCACTTTCAAGTCCTCTTGGCAGCCTTACTTCAGTATATTTTTGGACGATAGTTGTCATTTATAACTCTGCAGGTTTGTGAATTACAGTGCCCCTGAGCTCCTTTCTTCAACTCGTTTTCTTGTGAGCTGGCCGCAACACCGCAGGATGGCTTCAGGCCCTAATCTGGTTCCGGCACGGCACGCTGAGCCTTTGGTTATTTCCTCTTCCTGGTGGGAAATGAGAGTTAATTTGCCCGTCCAGACACCTCCAGCTAGTCTCTCATTGGTTCTCGCTATTCCTGTTCATCTTCCGCAGAAATTGCAAACTGGGCCAAACAGGAGGTTAAAGGGACTGACTCTCCAAGTCGGGAGAGTGTTAGTAAAGCGTCTGGAATGTTGCACCCGAGTACCAGGGTACGAAAACTGAGACATATTTGAACACGTCTCCCGATCACATGGTTGATCATACTCTAGGTTCCACATGCATGTTTTAGCTGAAGGAAGAATACCTTAAACCTGGGTAGTTGAAACCCGTGGCATGGGTACCATGCAATATGACTTCAAAGGGTCTTCATTTGCTCACCGAACCTCTCCAATCCTATCACTGCTGCGTTTATGTCCCTGTACACATGCTTGATTCTCTTTCGGAGACATAGCAATCCATAGGTTTTAAGATACTTAAGAGTCAGGTACATTCTTAGGCGTTTAATATGGGGTGTTGAGTCCATTTCATTGAGCAAGGAGTAGCTCTTGTCTATTCCATATTTGGCTTAAGGAACTTTATCTGTGCTCATTTCAATCTCTGGTTTTATTCAGCACCCCAACTCACCTTTACCCTTAAACAAGCATAAGTTGGTTTTCTAAATTTGAGACCCTGTTCTGTTCTGTAATTCAGTTCCTGTGTAGCCAAGTTTACATTCCGTGTATTACTGATATCTTATGATGTTTCTTTTTCTGTGTGACTTATTTCAGTTAGAATCATCGTACCTGAATCCACTCATTGTGCTGCTACGGGCCTGATGACATAGATTTCACTGCTGAGTGATACTGCATTGTACGTAAGTACCACAAGTTCTTTATCCATTTTTCACTTTCTGTGATATTGAACTTGTACGGTAAACGAGGTTCTTGTAAACAGAGGCGTCCCAAACATTGGGGTGGCTGTGTCTTTTTGATTTTAATTTCCCTAAGCTATAGGACCATAAGTGGAAGTGCCCTAGGCTCTGTTGCTTTGTTTTTTAGATGTTTCAGGAAACACCATACACTTCTCCCGAGTGTCTGTTGGCAGTTTACGTCCCGCCCATCAGCATAACAAGGCTCCCAGTTCTCCATGGCCTGTCCTGCCTTTCTGGATTTTACACTTTTTTCAGATGGCCCTTTTGACCGGGGGGAAGTGAGACTTCATTGTAGTGCAGATTTCCTTTGCAAGCTTGCTTGGTTGGCCAAAAAGGGCGTATGCGTTTTTTCCTGAATATATTCAGGAAAAAACGCGTACGCCCTTTTTGGCCAAGTGCATCATTGTGGACGTTCTGCCTCTTTTCCTATGCTTTCAATGCAATTCCAGTCTACCTCCTGAAATCGGTTTCCTGCAATTCTGCCCCGCTTTCAAGTCCTCTTGGCAGCCTTACTTCAGTATATTTTTGGACGATAGTTGTCATTTATAACTCTGCAGGTTTGTGAATTACAGTGCCCCTGAGCTCCTTTCTTCAACTCGTTTTCTTGTGAGCTGGCCGCAACACCGCAGGATGGCTTCAGGCCCTAATCTGGTTCCGGCACGGCACGCTGAGCCTTTGGTTATTTCCTCTTCCTGGTGGGAAATGAGAGTTAAATTTGCCCGTCCAGACACCTCCAGCTAGTCTCTCATTGGTTCTCGCTATTCCTGTTCATCTTCCGCAGAAATTGCAAACTGGGCCAAACAGGAGGTTAAAGGGACTGACTCTCCAAGTCGGGAGAGTGTTAGTAAAGCGTCTGGAATGTTGCACCCGAGTACCAGGGTACGAAAACTGAGACATATTTGAACACGTCTCCCGATCACATGGTTGATCATACTCTAGGTTCCACGTGCATGTTTTAGCTGAAGGAAGAATACCTTAAACCTGGGTAGTTGAAACCCGTGGAATGGGTACCATGCAATATGACTTCAAAGGGTCTTCATTTGCTCACCGAACCTCTCCAATCCTATCACTGCTGCGTTTATGTCCCTGTACACATGCTTGATTCTCTTTCGGAGACATAGCAATCCATAGGTTTTAAGATACTTAAGAGTCAGGTACATTCTTAGGCGTTTAATATGCGGTGTTGAGTCCATTTCGTTGAGCAAGGAGTAGCTCTTGTCTATTCCATATTTGGCTTAAGGAACTTTATCTGTGCTCATTTCAATCTCTGGTTTTATGCAGCACCCCAACTCACCTTTACCCTTAAACAAGCATAAGTTGGTTTTCTAAATTTGAGACCCTGTTCTGTTCTGTAATTCAGTTCCTGTGTAGCCAAGTTTACATTCCGTGTATTACTGATATCTTATGATGTTTCTTTTTCTGTGTGACTTATTTCAGTTAGAATCATCATACCTGAATCCACTCATTGTGCTGCTACGGGCCTGATGACATAGATTTCACTGCTGAGTGATACTGCATTGTACGTAAGTACCACAAGTTCTTTATCCATTTTTCACTTTCTGTGATATTGAACTTGTACGGTAAACGAGGTTCTTGTAAACAGAGGCGTCCCAAACATTGGGGTGGCTGTGTCTTTTTGATTTTAATTTCCCTAAACTATAGGACCATAAGTGGAAGTGCCCTAGGCTCTGTTGCTTTCTTTTTTAGATGTTTCAGGAAACACCATACACTTCTCCCGAGTGTCTGTTGGCAGTTTACATCCCGCCCATCAGCATAACAAGGCTCCCAGTTCTCCATGGCCTGTCCTGCCTTTCTGGATTTTACACTTTTTTCAGATGGCCCTTTTGACCGGGGGGAAGTGAGACTTCATTGTAGTGCAGATTTCCTTTGCAAGCTTGCTTGGTTGGCCAAAAAGGGCGTACGCGTTTTTTCCTGAATATATTCAGGAAAAAACGCATACGCCCTTTCTGGCCAAGTGCATCATTGTGGACGTTCTGCCTCTTTTCCTATGCTTTCAATGCAATTCCAGTCTACCTCCTGAAATCGGTTTCCTGCAATTCTGCCCCGCTTTCAAGTCCTCTTGGCAGCCTTACTTCAGTATATTTTTGGACGATAGTTGTCATTTATAACTCTGCAGGTTTGTGAATTACAGTGCCCCTGAGCTCCTTTCTTCAACTCGTTTTCTTGTGAGCTGGCCGCAACACCGCAGGATGGCTTCAGGCCCTAATCTGGTTCCGGCACGGCACGCTGAGCCTTTGGTTATTTCCTCTTCCTGGTGGGAAATGAGAGTTAAATTTGCCCGTCCAGACACCTCCAGCTAGTCTCTCATTGGTTCTCGCTATTCCTGTTCATCTTCCGCAGAAATTGCAAACTGGGCCAAACAGGAGCTTAAAGGGACTGACTCTCCAAGTCGGGAGAGTGTTAGTAAAGCGTCTGGAATGTTGCACCCGAGTACCAGGGTACGAAAACTGAGACATATTTGAACACGTCTCCCGATCACATGGTTGATCATACTCTAGGTTCCACATGCATGTTTTAGCTGAAGGAAGAATACCTTAAACCTGGGTAGTTGAAACCCGTGGAATGGGTACCATGCAATATGACTTCAAAGGGTCTTCATTTGCTCACCGAACCTCTCCAATCCTATCACTGCTGCGTTTATGTCCCTGTACACATGCTTGATTCTCTTTCGGAGACATAGCAATCCATAGGTTTTAAGATACTTAAGAGTCAGGTACATTCTTAGGCGTTTAATATGCGGTGTTGAGTCCATTTCGTTGAGCAAGGAGTAGCTCTTGTCTATTCCATATTTGGCTTAAGGAACTTTATCTGTGCTCATTTCAATCTCTGGTTTTATGCAGCACCCCAACTCACCTTTACCCTTAAACAAGCATAAGTTGGTTTTCTAAATTTGAGACCCTGTTCTGTTCTGTAATTCAGTTCCTGTGTAGCCAAGTTTACATTCCGTGTATTACTGATATCTTATGATGTTTCTTTTTCTGTGTGACTTATTTCAGTTAGAATCATCGTACCTGAATCCACTCATTGTGCTGCTACGGGCCTGATGACATAGATTTCACTGCTGAGTGATACTGCATTGTACGTAAGTACCACAAGTTCTTTATCCATTTTTCACTTTCTGTGATATTGAACTTGTACGGTAAACGAGGTTCTTGTAAACAGAGGCGTCCCAAACATTGGGGTGGCTGTATCTTTTTGATTTTAATTTCCCTAAGCTATAGGACCATAAGTGGAAGTGCCCTAGGCTCTGTTGCTTTGTTTTTTAGATGTTTCAGGAAACACCATACACTTCTCCCGAGTGTCTGTTGGCAATTTACATCCCGCCCATCAGCATAACAAGGCTCCCAGTTCTCCATGGCCTGTCCTGCCTTTCTGGATTTTACACTTTTTTCAGATGGCCCTTTTGACCGGGGGGAAGTGAGACTTCATTGTAGTGCAGATTTCCTTTGCAAGCTTGCTTGGTTGGCCAAAAAGGGCGTATGCGTTTTTTCCTGAATATATTCAGGAAAAAACGCATACGCCCTTTTTGGCCAAGTGCATCATTGTGGACGTTCTGCCTCTTTTCCTATGCTTTCAATGCAATTCCAGTCTACCTCCTGAAATCGGTTTCCTGCAATTCTGCCCCGCTTTCAAGTCCTCTTGGCAGCCTTACTTCAGTATATTTTTGGACGATAGTTGTCATTTATAACTCTGCAGGTTTGTGAATTACAGTGCCCCTGAGCTCCTTTCTTCAACTCGTTTTCTTGTGAGCTGGCCGCAACACCGCAGGATGGCTTCAGGCCCTAATCTGGTTCCGGCACGGCACGCTGAGCCTTTGGTTATTTCCTCTTCCTGGTGGGAAATGAGAGTTAAATTTGCCCGTCCAGACACCTCCAGCTAGTCTCTCATTGGTTCTCGCTATTCCTGTTCATCTTCCGCAGAAATTGCAAACTGGGCCAAACAGGAGGTTAAAGGGACTGACTCTCCAAGTCGGGAGAGTGTTAGTAAAGCGTCTGGAATGTTGCACCCGAGTACCAGGGTACGAAAACTGAGACATATTTGAACACGTCTCCCGATCACATGGTTGATCATACTCTAGGTTCCACGTGCATGTTTTAGCTGAAGGAAGAATACCTTAAACCTGGGTAGTTGAAACCCGTGGAATGGGTACCATGCAATATGACTTCAAAGGGTCTTCATTTGCTCACCGAACCTCTCCAATCCTATCACTGCTGCGTTTATGTCCCTGTACACATGCTTGATTCTCTTTCGGAGACATAGCAATCCATAGGTTTTAAGATACTTAAGAGTCAGGTACATTCTTAGGCGTTTAATATGCGGTGTTGAGTCCATTTCGTTGAGCAAGGAGTAGCTCTTGTCTATTCCATATTTGGCTTAAGGAACTTTATCTGTGCTCATTTCAATCTCTGGTTTTATGCAGCACCCCAACTCACCTTTACCCTTAAACAAGCATAAGTTGGTTTTCTAAATTTGAGACCCTGTTCTGTTCTGTAATTCAGTTCCTGTGTAGCCAAGTTTACATTCCGTGTATTACTGATATCTTATGATGTTTCTTTTTCTGTGTGACTTATTTCAGTTAGAATCATCGTACCTGAATCCACTCATTGTGCTGCTACGGGCCTGATGACATAGATTTCACTGCTGAGTGATACTGCATTGTACGTAAGTACCACAAGTTCTTTATCCATTTTTCACTTTCTGTGATATTGAACTTGTACGGTAAACGAGGTTCTTGTAAACAGAGGCGTCCCAAACATTGGGGTGGCTGTATCTTTTTGATTTTAATTTCCCTAAGCTATAGGACCATAAGTGGAAGTGCCCTAGGCTCTGTTGCTTTGTTTTTTAGATGTTTCAGGAAACACCATACACTTCTCCCGAGTGTCTGTTGGCAATTTACATCCCGCCCATCAGCATAACAAGGCTCCCAGTTCTCCATGGCCTGTCCTGCCTTTCTGGATTTTACACTTTTTTCAGATGGCCCTTTTGACCGGGGGGAAGTGAGACTTCATTGTAGTGCAGATTTCCTTTGCAAGCTTGCTTGGTTGGCCAAAAAGGGCGTATGCGTTTTTTCCTGAATATATTCAGGAAAAAACGCATACGCCCTTTCTGGCCAAGTGCATCATTGTGGACGTTCTGCCTCTTTTCCTATGCTTTCAATGCAATTCCAGTCTACCTCCTGAAATCGGTTTCCTGCAATTCTGCCCCACTTTCAAGTCCTCTTGGCAGCCTTACTTCAGTATATTTTTGGACGATAGTTGTCATTTATAACTCTGCAGGTTTGTGAATTACAGTGCCCCTGAGCTCCTTTCTTCAACTCGTTTTCTTGTGAGCTGGCCGCAACACCGCAGGATGGCTTCAGGCCCTAATCTGGTTCCGGCACGGCACGCTGAGCCTTTGGTTATTTCCTCTTCCTGGTGGGAAATGAGAGTTAATTTGCCCGTCCAGACACCTCCAGCTAGTCTCTCATTGGTTCTCGCTATTCCTGTTCATCTTCCGCAGAAATTGCAAACTGGGCCAAACAGGAGGTTAAAGGGACTGACTCTCCAAGTCGGGAGAGTGTTAGTAAAGCGTCTGGAATGTTGCACCCGAGTACCAGGGTACGAAAACTGAGACATATTTGAACACGTCTCCCGATCACATGGTTGATCATACTCTAGGTTCCACATGCATGTTTTAGCTGAAGGAAGAATACCTTAAACCTGGGTAGTTGAAACCCGTGGCATGGGTACCATGCAATATGACTTCAAAGGGTCTTCATTTGCTCACCGAACCTCTCCAATCCTATCACTGCTGCGTTTATGTCCCTGTACACATGCTTGATTCTCTTTCGGAGACATAGCAATCCATAGGTTTTAAGATACTTAAGAGTCAGGTACATTCTTAGGCGTTTAATATGGGGTGTTGAGTCCATTTCATTGAGCAAGGAGTAGCTCTTGTCTATTCCATATTTGGCTTAAGGAACTTTATCTGTGCTCATTTCAATCTCTGGTTTTATTCAGCACCCCAACTCACCTTTACCCTTAAACAAGCATAAGTTGGTTTTCTAAATTTGAGACCCTGTTCTGTTCTGTAATTCAGTTCCTGTGTAGCCAAGTTTACATTCCGTGTATTACTGATATCTTATGATGTTTCTTTTTCTGTGTGACTTATTTCAGTTAGAATCATCGTACCTGAATCCACTCATTGTGGTGCTACGGGCCTGATGACATAGATTTCACTGCTGAGTGATACTGCATTGTACGTAAGTACCACAAGTTCTTTATCCATTTTTCACTTTCTGTGATATTGAACTTGTACGGTAAACGAGGTTCTTGTAAACAGAGGCGTCCCAAACATTGGGGTGGCTGTGTCTTTTTGATTTTAATTTCCCTAAGCTATAGGACCATAAGTGGAAGTGCCCTAGGCTCTGTTGCTTTGTTTTTTAGATGTTTCAGGAAACACCATACACTTCTCCCGAGTGTCTGTTGGCAGTTTACGTCCCGCCCATCAGCATAACAAGGCTCCCAGTTCTCCATGGCCTGTCCTGCCTTTCTGGATTTTACACTTTTTTCAGATGGCCCTTTTGACCGGGGGGAAGTGAGACTTCATTGTAGTGCAGATTTCCTTTGCAAGCTTGCTTGGTTGGCCAAAAAGGGCGTATGCGTTTTTTCCTGAATATATTCAGGAAAAAACGCGTACGCCCTTTTTGGCCAAGTGCATCATTGTGGACGTTCTGCCTCTTTTCCTATGCTTTCAATGCAATTCCAGTCTACCTCCTGAAATCGGTTTCCTGCAATTCTGCCCCGCTTTCAAGTCCTCTTGGCAGCCTTACTTCAGTATATTTTTGGACGATAGTTGTCATTTATAACTCTGCAGGTTTGTGAATTACAGTGCCCCTGAGCTCCTTTCTTCAACTCGTTTTCTTGTGAGCTGGCCGCAACACCGCAGGATGGCTTCAGGCCCTAATCTGGTTCCGGCACGGCACGCTGAGCCTTTGGTTATTTCCTCTTCCTGGTGGGAAATGAGAGTTAAATTTGCCCGTCCAGACACCTCCAGCTAGTCTCTCATTGGTTCTCGCTATTCCTGTTCATCTTCCGCAGAAATTGCAAACTGGGCCAAACAGGAGGTTAAAGGGACTGACTCTCCAAGTCGGGAGAGTGTTAGTAAAGCGTCTGGAATGTTGCACCCGAGTACCAGGGTACGAAAACTGAGACATATTTGAACACGTCTCCCGATCACATGGTTGATCATACTCTAGGTTCCACGTGCATGTTTTAGCTGAAGGAAGAATACCTTAAACCTGGGTAGTTGAAACCCGTGGAATGGGTACCATGCAATATGACTTCAAAGGGTCTTCATTTGCTCACCGAACCTCTCCAATCCTATCACTGCTGCGTTTATGTCCCTGTACACATGCTTGATTCTCTTTCGGAGACATAGCAATCCATAGGTTTTAAGATACTTAAGAGTCAGGTACATTCTTAGGCGTTTAATATGCGGTGTTGAGTCCATTTCGTTGAGCAAGGAGTAGCTCTTGTCTATTCCATATTTGGCTTAAGGAACTTTATCTGTGCTCATTTCAATCTCTGGTTTTATGCAGCACCCCAACTCACCTTTACCCTTAAACAAGCATAAGTTGGTTTTCTAAATTTGAGACCCTGTTCTGTTCTGTAATTCAGTTCCTGTGTAGCCAAGTTTACATTCCGTGTATTACTGATATCTTATGATGTTTCTTTTTCTGTGTGACTTATTTCAGTTAGAATCATCATACCTGAATCCACTCATTGTGCTGCTACGGGCCTGATGACATAGATTTCACTGCTGAGTGATACTGCATTGTACGTAAGTACCACAAGTTCTTTATCCATTTTTCACTTTCTGTGATATTGAACTTGTACGGTAAACGAGGTTCTTGTAAACAGAGGCGTCCCAAACATTGGGGTGGCTGTGTCTTTTTGATTTTAATTTCCCTAAACTATAGGACCATAAGTGGAAGTGCCCTAGGCTCTGTTGCTTTCTTTTTTAGATGTTTCAGGAAACACCATACACTTCTCCCGAGTGTCTGTTGGCAGTTTACATCCCGCCCATCAGCATAACAAGGCTCCCAGTTCTCCATGGCCTGTCCTGCCTTTCTGGATTTTACACTTTTTTCAGATGGCCCTTTTGACCGGGGGGAAGTGAGACTTCATTGTAGTGCAGATTTCCTTTGCAAGCTTGCTTGGTTGGCCAAAAAGGGCGTACGCGTTTTTTCCTGAATATATTCAGGAAAAAACGCATACGCCCTTTCTGGCCAAGTGCATCATTGTGGACGTTCTGCCTCTTTTCCTATGCTTTCAATGCAATTCCAGTCTACCTCCTGAAATCGGTTTCCTGCAATTCTGCCCCGCTTTCAAGTCCTCTTGGCAGCCTTACTTCAGTATATTTTTGGACGATAGTTGTCATTTATAACTCTGCAGGTTTGTGAATTACAGTGCCCCTGAGCTCCTTTCTTCAACTCGTTTTCTTGTGAGCTGGCCGCAACACCGCAGGATGGCTTCAGGCCCTAATCTGGTTCCGGCACGGCACGCTGAGCCTTTGGTTATTTCCTCTTCCTGGTGGGAAATGAGAGTTAAATTTGCCCGTCCAGACACCTCCAGCTAGTCTCTCATTGGTTCTCGCTATTCCTGTTCATCTTCCGCAGAAATTGCAAACTGGGCCAAACAGGAGCTTAAAGGGACTGACTCTCCAAGTCGGGAGAGTGTTAGTAAAGCGTCTGGAATGTTGCACCCGAGTACCAGGGTACGAAAACTGAGACATATTTGAACACGTCTCCCGATCACATGGTTGATCATACTCTAGGTTCCACATGCATGTTTTAGCTGAAGGAAGAATACCTTAAACCTGGGTAGTTGAAACCCGTGGAATGGGTACCATGCAATATGACTTCAAAGGGTCTTCATTTGCTCACCGAACCTCTCCAATCCTATCACTGCTGCGTTTATGTCCCTGTACACATGCTTGATTCTCTTTCGGAGACATAGCAATCCATAGGTTTTAAGATACTTAAGAGTCAGGTACATTCTTAGGCGTTTAATATGCGGTGTTGAGTCCATTTCGTTGAGCAAGGAGTAGCTCTTGTCTATTCCATATTTGGCTTAAGGAACTTTATCTGTGCTCATTTCAATCTCTGGTTTTATGCAGCACCCCAACTCACCTTTACCCTTAAACAAGCATAAGTTGGTTTTCTAAATTTGAGACCCTGTTCTGTTCTGTAATTCAGTTCCTGTGTAGCCAAGTTTACATTCCGTGTATTACTGATATCTTATGATGTTTCTTTTTCTGTGTGACTTATTTCAGTTAGAATCATCGTACCTGAATCCACTCATTGTGCTGCTACGGGCCTGATGACATAGATTTCACTGCTGAGTGATACTGCATTGTACGTAAGTACCACAAGTTCTTTATCCATTTTTCACTTTCTGTGATATTGAACTTGTACGGTAAACGAGGTTCTTGTAAACAGAGGCGTCCCAAACATTGGGGTGGCTGTATCTTTTTGATTTTAATTTCCCTAAGCTATAGGACCATAAGTGGAAGTGCCCTAGGCTCTGTTGCTTTGTTTTTTAGATGTTTCAGGAAACACCATACACTTCTCCCGAGTGTCTGTTGGCAATTTACATCCCGCCCATCAGCATAACAAGGCTCCCAGTTCTCCATGGCCTGTCCTGCCTTTCTGGATTTTACACTTTTTTCAGATGGCCCTTTTGACCGGGGGGAAGTGAGACTTCATTGTAGTGCAGATTTCCTTTGCAAGCTTGCTTGGTTGGCCAAAAAGGGCGTATGCGTTTTTTCCTGAATATATTCAGGAAAAAACGCATACGCCCTTTTTGGCCAAGTGCATCATTGTGGACGTTCTGCCTCTTTTCCTATGCTTTCAATGCAATTCCAGTCTACCTCCTGAAATCGGTTTCCTGCAATTCTGCCCCGCTTTCAAGTCCTCTTGGCAGCCTTACTTCAGTATATTTTTGGACGATAGTTGTCATTTATAACTCTGCAGGTTTGTGAATTACAGTGCCCCTGAGCTCCTTTCTTCAACTCGTTTTCTTGTGAGCTGGCCGCAACACCGCAGGATGGCTTCAGGCCCTAATCTGGTTCCGGCACGGCACGCTGAGCCTTTGGTTATTTCCTCTTCCTGGTGGGAAATGAGAGTTAAATTTGCCCGTCCAGACACCTCCAGCTAGTCTCTCATTGGTTCTCGCTATTCCTGTTCATCTTCCGCAGAAATTGCAAACTGGGCCAAACAGGAGGTTAAAGGGACTGACTCTCCAAGTCGGGAGAGTGTTAGTAAAGCGTCTGGAATGTTGCACCCGAGTACCAGGGTACGAAAACTGAGACATATTTGAACACGTCTCCCGATCACATGGTTGATCATACTCTAGGTTCCACATGCATGTTTTAGCTGAAGGAAGAATACCTTAAACCTGGGTAGTTGAAACCCGTGGAATGGGTACCATGCAATATGACTTCAAAGGGTCTTCATTTGCTCACCGAACCTCTCCAATCCTATCACTGCTGCGTTTATGTCCCTGTACACATGCTTGATTCTCTTTCGGAGACATAGCAATCCATAGGTTTTAAGATACTTAAGAGTCAGGTACATTCTTAGGCGTTTAATATGCGGTGTTGAGTCCATTTCGTTGAGCAAGGAGTAGCTCTTGTCTATTCCATATTTGGCTTAAGGAACTTTATCTGTGCTCATTTCAATCTCTGGTTTTATGCAGCACCCCAACTCACCTTTACCCTTAAACAAGCATAAGTTGGTTTTCTAAATTTGAGACCCTGTTCTGTTCTGTAATTCAGTTCCTGTGTAGCCAAGTTTACATTCCGTGTATTACTGATATCTTATGATGTTTCTTTTTCTGTGTGACTTATTTCAGTTAGAATCATCGTACCTGAATCCACTCATTGTGCTGCTACGGGCCTGATGACATAGATTTCACTGCTGAGTGATACTGCATTGTACGTAAGTACCACAAGTTCTTTATCCATTTTTCACTTTCTGTGATATTGAACTTGTACGGTAAACGAGGTTCTTGTAAACAGAGGCGTCCCAAACATTGGGGTGGCTGTGTCTTTTTGATTTTAATTTCCCTAAGCTATAGGACCATAAGTGGAAGTGCCCTAGGCTCTGTTGCTTTGTTTTTTAGATGTTTCAGGAAACACCATACACTTCTCCCGAGTGTCTGTTGGCAATTTACATCCCGCCCATCAGCATAACAAGGCTCCCAGTTCTCCATGGCCTGTCCTGCCTTTCTGGATTTTATACTTTTTTCAGATGGCCCTTTTGACCGGGGGGAAGTGAGACTTCATTGTAGTGCAGATTTCCTTTGCAAGCTTGCTTGGTTGGCCAAAAAGGGCGTATGCGTTTTTTCCTGAATATATTCAGGAAAAAACGCATACGCCCTTTTTGGCCAAGTGCATCATTGTGGACGTTCTGCCTCTTTTCCTATGCTTTCAATGCAATTCCAGTCTACCTCCTGAAATCGGTTTCCTGCAATTCTGCCCCGCTTTCAAGTCCTCTTGGCAGCCTTACTTCAGTATATTTTTGGACGATAGTTGTCATTTATAACTCTGCAGGTTTGTGAATTACAGTGCCCCTGAGCTCCTTTCTTCAACTCGTTTTCTTGTGAGCTGGCCGCAACACCGCAGGATGGCTTCAGGCCCTAATCTGGTTCCGGCACGGCACGCTGAGCCTTTGGTTATTTCCTCTTCCTGGTGGGAAATGAGAGTTAAATTTGCCCGTCCAGACACCTCCAGCTAGTCTCTCATTGGTTCTCGCTATTCCTGTTCATCTTCCGCAGAAATTGCAAACTGGGCCAAACAGGAGGTTAAAGGGACTGACTCTCCAAGTCGGGAGAGTGTTAGTAAAGCGTCTGGAATGTTGCACCCGAGTACCAGGGTACGAAAACTGAGACATATTTGAACACGTCTCCCGATCACATGGTTGATCATACTCTAGGTTCCACGTGCATGTTTTAGCTGAAGGAAGAATACCTTAAACCTGGGTAGTTGAAACCCGTGGAATGGGTACCATGCAATATGACTTCAAAGGGTCTTCATTTGCTCACCGAACCTCTCCAATCCTATCACTGCTGCGTTTATGTCCCTGTACACATGCTTGATTCTCTTTCGGAGACATAGCAATCCATAGGTTTTAAGATACTTAAGAGTCAGGTACATTCTTAGGCGTTTAATATGCGGTGTTGAGTCCATTTCGTTGAGCAAGGAGTAGCTCTTGTCTATTCCATATTTGGCTTAAGGAACTTTATCTGTGCTCATTTCAATCTCTGGTTTTATGCAGCACCCCAACTCACCTTTACCCTTAAACAAGCATAAGTTGGTTTTCTAAATTTGAGACCCTGTTCTGTTCTGTAATTCAGTTCCTGTGTAGCCAAGTTTACATTCCGTGTATTACTGATATCTTATGATGTTTCTTTTTCTGTGTGACTTATTTCAGTTAGAATCATCGTACCTGAATCCACTCATTGTGCTGCTACGGGCCTGATGACATAGATTTCACTGCTGAGTGATACTGCATTGTACGTAAGTACCACAAGTTCTTTATCCATTTTTCACTTTCTGTGATATTGAACTTGTACGGTAAACGAGGTTCTTGTAAACAGAGGCGTCCCAAACATTGGGGTGGCTGTGTCTTTTTGATTTTAATTTCCCTAAGCTATAGGACCATAAGTGGAAGTGCCCTAGGCTCTGTTGCTTTGTTTTTTAGATGTTTCAGGAAACACCATACACTTCTCCCGAGTGTCTGTTGGCAATTTACATCCCGCCCATCAGCATAACAAGGCTCCCAGTTCTCCATGGCCTGTCCTGCCTTTCTGGATTTTACACTTTTTTCAGATGGCCCTTTTGACCGGGGGGAAGTGAGACTTCATTGTAGTGCAGATTTCCTTTGCAAGCTTGCTTGGTTGGCCAAAAAGGGCGTATGCGTTTTTTCCTGAATATATTCAGGAAAAAACGCATACGCCCTTTTTGGCCAAGTGCATCATTGTGGACGTTCTGCCTCTTTTCCTATGCTTTCAATGCAATTCCAGTCTACCTCCTGAAATCGGTTTCCTGCAATTCTGCCCCGCTTTCAAGTCCTCTTGGCAGCCTTACTTCAGTATATTTTTGGACGATAGTTGTCATTTATAACTCTGCAGGTTTGTGAATTACAGTGCCCCTGAGCTCCTTTCTTCAACTCGTTTTCTTGTGAGCTGGCCGCAACACCGCAGGATGGCTTGAGGCCCTAATCTGGTTCCGGCACGGCACGCTGAGCCTTTGGTTATTTCCTCTTCCTGGTGGGAAATGAGAGTTAAATTTGCCCGTCCAGACACCTCCAGCTAGTCTCTCATTGGTTCTCGCTATTCCTGTTCATCTTCCGCAGAAATTGCAAACTGGGCCAAACAGGAGGTTAAAGGGACTGACTCTCCAAGTCGGGAGAGTGTTAGTAAAGCGTCTGGAATGTTGCACCCGAGTACCAGGGTACGAAAACTGAGACATATTTGAACACGTCTCCCGATCACATGGTTGATCATACTCTAGGTTCCACATGCATGTTTTAGCTGAAGGAAGAATACCTTAAACCTGGGTAGTTGAAACCCGTGGAATGGGTACCATGCAATATGACTTCAAAGGGTCTTCATTTGCTCACCGAACCTCTCCAATCCTATCACTGCTGCGTTTATGTCCCTGTACACATGCTTGATTCTCTTTCGGAGACATAGCAATCCATAGGTTTTAAGATACTTAAGAGTCAGGTACATTCTTAGGCGTTTAATATGCGGTGTTGAGTCCATTTCGTTGAGCAAGGAGTAGCTCTTGTCTATTCCATATTTGGCTTAAGGAACTTTATCTGTGCTCATTTCAATCTCTGGTTTTATGCAGCACCCCAACTCACCTTTACCCTTAAACAAGCATAAGTTGGTTTTCTAAATTTGAGACCCTGTTCTGTTCTGTAATTCAGTTCCTGTGTAGCCAAGTTTACATTCCGTGTATTACTGATATCTTATGATGTTTCTTTTTCTGTGTGACTTATTTCAGTTAGAATCATCGTACCTGAATCCACTCATTGTGCTGCTACGGGCCTGATGACATAGATTTCACTGCTGAGTGATACTGCATTGTACGTAAGTACCACAAGTTCTTTATCCATTTTTCACTTTCTGTGATATTGAACTTGTACGGTAAACGAGGTTCTTGTAAACAGAGGCGTCCCAAACATTGGGGTGGCTGTATCTTTTTGATTTTAATTTCCCTAAGCTATAGGACCATAAGTGGAAGTGCCCTAGGCTCTGTTGCTTTGTTTTTTAGATGTTTCAGGAAACACCATACACTTCTCCCGAGTGTCTGTTGGCAATTTACATCCCGCCCATCAGCATAACAAGGCTCCCAGTTCTCCATGGCCTGTCCTGCCTTTCTGGATTTTACACTTTTTTCAGATGGCCCTTTTGACCGGGGGGAAGTCAGACTTCATTGTAGTGCAGATTTCCTTTGCAAGCTTGCTTGGTTGGCCAAAAAGGGCGTATGCGTTTTTTCCTGAATATATTCAGGAAAAAACGCATACGCCCTTTTTGGCCAAGTGCATCATTGTGGACGTTCTGCCTCTTTTCCTATGCTTTCAATGCAATTCCAGTCTACCTCCTGAAATCGGTTTCCTGCAATTCTGCCCCGCTTTCAAGTCCTCTTGGCAGCCTTACTTCAGTATATTTTTGGACGATAGTTGTCATTTATAACTCTGCAGGTTTGTGAATTACAGTGCCCCTGAGCTCCTTTCTTCAACTCGTTTTCTTGTGAGCTGGCCGCAACACCGCAGGATGGCTTCAGGCCCTAATCTGGTTCCGGCACGGCACGCTGAGCCTTTGGTTATTTCCTCTTCCTGGTGGGAAATGAGAGTTAAATTTGCCCGTCCAGACACCTCCAGCTAGTCTCTCATTGGTTCTCGCTATTCCTGTTCATCTTCCGCAGAAATTGCAAACTGGGCCAAACAGGAGGTTAAAGGGACTGACTCTCCAAGTCGGGAGAGTGTTAGTAAAGCGTCTGGAATGTTGCACCCGAGTACCAGGGTACGAAAACTGAGACATATTTGAACACGTCTCCCGATCACATGGTTGATCATACTCTAGGTTCCACATGCATGTTTTAGCTGAAGGAAGAATACCTTAAACCTGGGTAGTTGAAACCCGTGGAATGGGTACCATGCAATATGACTTCAAAGGGTCTTCATTTGCTCACCGAACCTCTCCAATCCTATCACTGCTGCGTTTATGTCCCTGTACACATGCTTGATTCTCTTTCGGAGACATAGCAATCCATAGGTTTTAAGATACTTAAGAGTCAGGTACATTCTTAGGCGTTTAATATGCGGTGTTGAGTCCATTTCGTTGAGCAAGGAGTAGCTCTTGTCTATTCCATATTTGGCTTAAGGAACTTTATCTGTGCTCATTTCAATCTCTGGTTTTATGCAGCACCCCAACTCACCTTTACCCTTAAACAAGCATAAGTTGGTTTTCTAAATTTGAGACCCTGTTCTGTTCTGTAATTCAGTTCCTGTGTAGCCAAGTTTACATTCCGTGTATTACTGATATCTTATGATGTTTCTTTTTCTGTGTGACTTATTTCAGTTAGAATCATCGTACCTGAATCCACTCATTGTGCTGCTACGGACCTGATGACATAGATTTCACTGCTGAGTGATACTGCATTGTACGTAAGTACCACAAGTTCTTTATCCATTTTTCACTTTCTGTGATATTGAACTTGTACGGTAAACGAGGTTCTTGTAAACAGAGGCGTCCCAAACATTGGGGTGGCTGTGTCTTTTTGATTTTAATTTCCCTAAGCTATAGGACCATAAGTGGAAGTGCCCTAGGCTCTGTTGCTTTGTTTTTTAGATGTTTCAGGAAACACCATACACTTCTCCCGAGTGTCTGTTGGCAGTTTACATCCCGCCCATCAGCATAACAAGGCTCCCAGTTCTCCATGGCCTGTCCTGCCTTTCTGGATTTTACACTTTTTTCAGATGGCCCTTTTGACCGGGGGGAAGTGAGACTTCATTGTAGTGCAGATTTCCTTTGCAAGCTTGCTTGGTTGGCCAAAAAGGGCGTACGCGTTTTTTCCTGAATATATTCAGGAAAAAACGCATACGCCCTTTCTGGCCAAGTGCATCATTGTGGACGTTCTGCCTCTTTTCCTATGCTTTCAATGCAATTCCAGTCTACCACCTGAAATCGGTTTCCTGCAATTCTGCCCCGCTTTCAAGTCCTCTTGGCAGCCTTACTTCAGTATATTTTTGGACGATAGTTGTCATTTATAACTCTGCAGGTTTGTGAATTACAGTGCCCCTGAGCTCCTTTCTTCAACTCGTTTTCTTGTGAGCTGGCCGCAACACCGCAGGATGGCTTCAGGCCCTAATCTGGTTCCGGCACGGCACGCTGAGCCTTTGGTTATTTCCTCTTCCTGGTGGGAAATGAGAGTTAAATTTGCCCGTCCAGACACCTCCAGCTAGTCTCTCATTGGTTCTCGCTATTCCTGTTCATCTTCCGCAGAAATTGCAAACTGGGCCAAACAGGAGGTTAAAGGGACTGACTCTCCAAGTCGGGAGAGTGTTAGTAAAGCGTCTGGAATGTTGCACCCGAGTACCAGGGTACGAAAACTGAGACATATTTGAACACGTCTCCCGATCACATGGTTGATCATACTCTAGGTTCCACATGCATGTTTTAGCTGAAGGAAGAATACCTTAAACCTGGGTAGTTGAAACCCGTGGAATGGGTACCATGCAATATGACTTCAAAGGGTCTTCATTTGCTCACCGAACCTCTCCAATCCTATCACTGCTGCGTTTATGTCCCTGTACACATGCTTGATTCTCTTTCGGAGACATAGCAATCCATAGGTTTTAAGATACTTAAGAGTCAGGTACATTCTTAGGCGTTTAATATGCGGTGTTGAGTCCATTTCGTTGAGCAAGGAGTAGCTCTTGTCTATTCCATATTTGGCTTAAGGAACTTTATCTGTGCTCATTTCAATCTCTGGTTTTATGCAGCACCCCAACTCACCTTTACCCTTAAACAAGCATAAGTTGGTTTTCTAAATTTGAGACCCTGTTCTGTTCTGTAATTCAGTTCCTGTGTAGCCAAGTTTACATTCCGTGTATTACTGATATCTTATGATGTTTCTTTTTCTGTGTGACTTATTTCAGTTAGAATCATCGTACCTGAATCCACTCATTGTGCTGCTACGGGCCTGATGACATAGATTTCACTGCTGAGTGATACTGCATTGTACGTAAGTACCACAAGTTCTTTATCCATTTTTCACTTTCTGTGATATTGAACTTGTACGGTAAACGAGGTTCTTGTAAACAGAGGCGTCCCAAACATTGGGGTGGCTGTATCCTTTTGATTTTAATTTCCCTAAGCTATAGGACCATAAGTGGAAGTGCCCTAGGCTCTGTTGCTTTGTTTTTTAGATGTTTCAGGAAACACCATACACTTCTCCCGAGTGTCTGTTGGCAATTTACATCCCGCCCATCAGCATAACAAGGCTCCCAGTTCTCCATGGCCTGTCCTGCCTTTCTGGATTTTACACTTTTTTCAGATGGCCCTTTTGACCGGGGGGAAGTGAGACTTCATTGTAGTGCAGATTTCCTTTGCAAGCTTGCTTGGTTGGCCAAAAAGGGCGTATGCGTTTTTTCCTGAATATATTCAGGAAAAAACGCATACGCCCTTTTTGGCCAAGTGCATCATTGTGGACGTTCTGCCTCTTTTCCTATGCTTTCAATGCAATTCCAGTCTACCTCCTGAAATCGGTTTCCTGCAATTCTGCCCCGCTTTCAAGTCCTCTTGGCAGCCTTACTTCAGTATATTTTTGGACGATAGTTGTCATTTATAACTCTGCAGGTTTGTGAATTACAGTGCCCCTGAGCTCCTTTCTTCAACTCGTTTTCTTGTGAGCTGGCCGCAACACCGCAGGATGGCTTCAGGCCCTAATCTGGTTCCGGCACGGCACGCTGAGCCTTTGGTTATTTCCTCTTCCTGGTGGGAAATGAGAGTTAAATTTGCCCGTCCAGACACCTCCAGCTAGTCTCTCATTGGTTCTCGCTATTCCTGTTCATCTTCCGCAGAAATTGCAAACTGGGCCAAACAGGAGGTTAAAGGGACTGACTCTCCAAGTCGGGAGAGTGTTAGTAAAGCGTCTGGAATGTTGCACCCGAGTACCAGGGTACAAAAACTGAGACATATTTGAACACGTCTCCCGATCACATGGTTGATCATACTCTAGGTTCCACATGCATGTTTTAGCTGAAGGAAGAATACCTTAAACCTGGGTAGTTGAAACCCGTGGAATGGGTACCATGCAATATGACTTCAAAGGGTCTTCATTTGCTCACCGAACCTCTCCAATCCTATCACTGCTGCGTTTATGTCCCTGTACACATGCTTGATTCTCTTTCGGAGACATAGCAATCCATAGGTTTTAAGATACTTAAGAGTCAGGTACATTCTTAGGCGTTTAATATGCGGTGTTGAGTCCATTTCGTTGAGCAAGGAGTAGCTCTTGTCTATTCCATATTTGGCTTAAGGAACTTTATCTGTGCTCATTTCAATCTCTGGTTTTATGCAGCACCCCAACTCACCTTTACCCTTAAACAAGCATAAGTTGGTTTTCTAAATTTGAGACCCTGTTCTGTTCTGTAATTCAGTTCCTGTGTAGCCAAGTTTACATTCCGTGTATTACTGATATCTTATGATGTTTCTTTTTCTGTGTGACTTATTTCAGTTAGAATCATCGTACCTGAATCCACTCATTGTGCTGCTACGGGCCTGATGACATAGATTTCACTGCTGAGTGATACTGCATTGTACGTAAGTACCACAAGTTCTTTATCCATTTTTCACTTTCTGTGATATTGAACTTGTACGGTAAACGAGGTTCTTGTAAACAGAGGCGTCCCAAACATTGGGGTGGCTGTATCTTTTTGATTTTAATTTCCCTAAGCTATAGGACCATAAGTGGAAGTGCCCTAGGCTCTGTTGCTTTGTTTTTTAGATGTTTCAGGAAACACCATACACTTCTCCGAGTGTCTGTTGGCAATTTACATCCCGCCCATCAGCATAACAAGGCTCCCAGTTCTCCATGGCCTGTCCTGCCTTTCTGGATTTTACACTTTTTTCAGATGGCCCTTTTGACCGGGGGGAAGTGAGACTTCATTGTAGTGCAGATTTCCTTTGCAAGCTTGCTTGGTTGGCCAAAAAGGGCGTATGCGTTTTTTCCTGAATATATTCAGGAAAAAACGCATACGCCCTTTTTGGCCAAGTGCATCATTGTGGACGTTCTGCCTCTTTTCCTATGCTTTCAATGCAATTCCAGTCTACCTCCTGAAATCGGTTTCCTGCAATTCTGCCCCGCTTTCAAGTCCTCTTGGCAGCCTTACTTCAGTATATTTTTGGACGATAGTTGTCATTTATAACTCTGCAGGTTTGTGAATTACAGTGCCCCTGAGCTCCTTTCTTCAACTCGTTTTCTTGTGAGCTGGCCGCAACACCGCAGGATGGCTTCAGGCCCTAATCTGGTTCCGGCACGGCACGCTGAGCCTTTGGTTATTTCCTCTTCCTGGTGGGAAATGAGAGTTAAATTTGCCCGTCCAGACACCTCCAGCTAGTCTCTCATTGGTTCTCGCTATTCCTGTTCATCTTCCGCAGAAATTGCAAACTGGGCCAAACAGGAGGTTAAAGGGACTGACTCTCCAAGTCGGGAGAGTGTTAGTAAAGCGTCTGGAATGTTGCACCCGAGTACCAGGGTACGAAAACTGAGACATATTTGAACACGTCTCCCGATCACATGGTTGATCATACTCTAGGTTCCACATGCATGTTTTAGCTGAAGGAAGAATACCTTAAACCTGGGTAGTTGAAACCCGTGGAATGGGTACCATGCAATATGACTTCAAAGGGTCTTCATTTGCTCACCGAACCTCTCCAATCCTATCACTGCTGCGTTTATGTCCCTGTACACATGCTTGATTCTCTTTCGGAGACATAGCAATCCATAGGTTTTAAGATACTTAAGAGTCAGGTACATTCTTAGGCGTTTAATATGCGGTGTTGAGTCCATTTCGTTGAGCAAGGAGTAGCTCTTGTCTATTCCATATTTGGCTTAAGGAACTTTATCTGTGCTCATTTCAATCTCTGGTTTTATGCAGCACCCCAACTCACCTTTACCCTTAAACAAGCATAAGTTGGTTTTCTAAATTTGAGACCCTGTTCTGTTCTGTAATTCAGTTCCTGTGTAGCCAAGTTTACATTCCGTGTATTACTGATATCTTATGATGTTTCTTTTTCTGTGTGACTTATTTCAGTTAGAATCATCATACCTAAATCCACTCATTGTGCTGCTACGGGCCTGATGACATAGATTTCACTGCTGAGTGATACTGCATTGTACGTAAGTACCACAAGTTCTTTATCCATTTTTCACTTTCTGTGATATTGCACTTGTACGGTAAACGAGGTTCTTGTAAACAGAGGCGTCCCAAACATTGGGGTGGCTGTGTCTTTTTGATTTTAATTTCCCTAAACTATAGGACCATAAGTGGAAGTGCCCTAGGCTCTGTTGCTTTCTTTTTTAGATGTTTCAGGAAACACCATACACTTCTCCCGAGTGTCTGTTGGCAGTTTACATCCCGCCCATCAGCATAACAAGGCTCCCAGTTCTCCATGGCCTGTCCTGCCTTTCTGGATTTTACACTTTTTCAGATGGCCCTTTTGACCGGGGGGAAGTGAGACTTCATTGTAGTGCAGATTTCCTTTGCAAGCTTGCTTGGTTGGCCAAAAAGGGCGTACGCGTTTTTTCCTGAATATATTCAGGAAAAAACGCGTACGCCCTTTTTGGCCAAGTGCATCATTGTGGACGTTCTGCCTCTTTTCCTATGCTTTCAATGCAATTCCAGTCTACCTCCTGAAATCGGTTTCCTGCAATTCTGCCCCGCTTTCAAGTCCTCTTGGCAGCCTTACTTCAGTATATTTTTGGACGATAGTTGGCATTTATAACTCTGCAGGTTTGTGAATTACAGTGCCAATGAGCTCCTTTCTTCAACTCGCTTTCTTGTGAGCTGGCCGCAACACCGCAGGATGGCTTCAGGCCCTAATCTGGTTCCGGCACGGCACGCTGAGCCTTTGGTTATTTCCTCTTCCTGGTGGGAAATGAGAGTTAAATTTGCCCGTCCAGACACCTCCAGCTAGTCTCTCATTGGTTCTCGCTATTCCTGTTCATCTTCCGCAGAAATTGCAAACTGGGCCAAACAGGAGGTTAAAGGGACTGACTCTCCAAGTCGGGAGAGTGTTAGTAAAGCGTCTGGAATGTTGCACCCGAGTACCAGGGTACGAAAACTGAGACATATTTGAACACGTCTCCCGATCACATGGTTGATCATACTCTAGGTTCCACATGCATGTTTTAGCTGAAGGAAGAATACCTTAAACCTGGGTATTTGAAACCCGTGGAATGGGTACCATGCAATATGACTTCAAAGGGTCTTCATTTGCTCACCGAACCTCTCCAATCCTATCACTGCTGCGTTTATGTCCCTGTACACATGCTTGATTCTCTTTCGGAGACATAGCAATCCATAGGTTTTAAGATACTTAAGAGTCAGGTACATTCTTAGGCGTTTAATATGCGGTGTTGAGTCCATTTCGTTGAGCAAGGAGTAGCTCTTGTCTATTCCATATTTGGCTTAAGGAACTTTATCTGTGCTCATTTCAATCTCTGGTTTTATGCAGCACCCCAACTCACCTTTACCCTTAAACAAGCATAAGTTGGTTTTCTAAATTTGAGACCCTGTTCTGTTCTGTAATTCAGTTCCTGTGTAGCCAAGTTTACATTCCGTGTATTACAGATATCTTATGATGTTTCTTTTTCTGTGTGACTTATTTCAGTTAGAATCATCATACCTGAATCCACTCATTGTGCTGCTACGGGCCTGATGACATAGATTTCACTGCTGAGTGATACTGCATTGTACGTAAGTACCACAAGTTCTTTATCCATTTTTCACTTTCTGTGATATTGAACTTGTACGGTAAACGAGGTTCTTGTAAACAGAGGCGTCCCAAACATTGGGGTGGCTGTGTCTTTTTGATTTTAATTTCCCTAAGCTATAGGACCATAAGTGGAAGTGCCCTAGGCTCTGTTGCTTTGTTTTTTAGATGTTTCAGGAAACACCATACACTTCTCCCGAGTGTCTGTTGGCAATTTACATCCCGCCCATCAGCATAACAAGGCTCCCAGTTCTCCATGGCCTGTCCTGCCTTTCTGGATTTTACACTTTTTTCAGATGGCCCTTTTGACCGGGGGGAAGTGAGACTTCATTGTAGTGCAGATTTCCTTTGCAAGCTTGCTTGGTTGGCCAAAAAGGGCGTATGCGTTTTTTCCTGAATATATTCAGGAAAAAACGCATACGCCCTTTTTGGCCAAGTGCATCATTGTGGACGTTCTGCCTCTTTTCCTATGCTTTCAATGCAATTCCAGTCTACCTCCTGAAATCGGTTTCCTGCAATTCTGCCCCGCTTTCAAGTCCTCTTGGCAGCCTTACTTCAGTATATTTTTGGACGATAGTTGTCATTTATAACTCTGCAGGTTTGTGAATTACAGTGCCCCTGAGCTCCTTTCTTCAACTCGTTTTCTTGTGAGCTGGCCGCAAGACCGCAGGATGGCTTCAGGCCCTAATCTGGTTCCGGCACGGCACGCTGAGCCTTTGGTTATTTCCTCTTCCTGGTGGGAAATGAGAGTTAAATTTGCCCGTCCAGACACCTCCAGCTAGTCTCTCATTGGTTCTCGCTATTCCTGTTCATCTTCCGCAGAAATTGCAAACTGGGCCAAACAGGAGGTTAAAGGGACTGACTCTCCAAGTCGGGAGAGTGTTAGTAAAGCGTCTGGAATGTTGCACCCGAGTACCAGGGTACGAAAACTGAGACATATTTGAACACGTCTCCTGATCACATGGTTGATCATACTCTAGGTTCCACGTGCATGTTTTAGCTGAAGGAAGAATACCTTAAACCTGGGTAGTTGAAACCCGTGGAATGGGTACCATGCAATATGACTTCAAAGGGTCTTCATTTGCTCACCGAACCTCTCCAATCCTATCACTGCTGCGTTTATGTCCCTGTACACATGCTTGATTCTCTTTCGGAGACATAGCAATCCATAGGTTTTAAGATACTTAAGAGTCAGGTACATTCTTAGGCGTTTAATATGGGGTGTTGAGTCCATTTCGTTGAGCAAGGAGTAGCTCTTGTCTATTCCATATTTGGCTTAAGGAACTTTATCTGTGCTCATTTCAATCTCTGGTTTTATGCAGCACCCCAACTCACCTTTACCCTTAAACAAGCATAAGTTGGTTTTCTAAATTTGAGACCCTGTTCTGTTCTGTAATTCAGTTCCTGTGTAGCCAAGTTTACATTCCGTGTATTACTGATATCTTATGATGTTTCTTTTTCTGTGTGACTTATTTCAGTTAGAATCATCGTACCTGAATCCACTCATTGTGCTGCTACGGGCCTGATGACATAGATTTCACTGCTGAGTGATACTGCATTGTACGTAAGTACCACAAGTTCTTTATCCATTTTTCACTTTCTGTGATATTGAACTTGTACGGTAAACGAGGTTCTTGTAAACAGAGGCGTCCCAAACATTGGGGTGGCTGTGTCTTTTTGATTTTAATTTCCCTAAGCTATAGGACCATAAGTGGAAGTGCCCTAGGCTCTGTTGCTTTGTTTTTTAGATGTTTCAGGAAACACCATACACTTCTCCCGAGTGTCTGTTGGCAATTTACATCCCGCCCATCAGCATAACAAGGCTCCCAGTTCTCCATGGCCTGTCCTGCCTTTCTGGATTTTACACTTTTTTCAGATGGCCCTTTTGACCGGGGGGAAGTGAGACTTCATTGTAGTGCAGATTTCCTTTGCAAGCTTGCGTGGTTGGCCAAAAAGGGCGTATGCGTTTTTTCCTGAATATATTCAGGAAAAAACGCATACGCCCTTTTTGGCCAAGTGCATCATTGTGGACGTTCTGCCTCTTTTCCTATGCTTTCAATGCAATTCCAGTCTACCTCCTGAAATCGGTTTCCTGCAATTCTGCCCCGCTTTCAAGTCCTCTTGGCAGCCTTACTTCAGTATATTTTTGGACGATAGTTGTCATTTATAACTCTGCAGGTTTGTGAATTACAGTGCCCCTGAGCTCCTTTCTTCAACTCGTTTTCTTGTGAGCTGGCCACAACACCGCAGGATGGCTTGAGGCCCTAATCTGGTTCCGGCACGGCACGCTGAGCCTTTGGTTATTTCCTCTTCCTAGTGGGAAATGAGAGTTAAATTTGCCCGTCCAGACACCTCCAGCTAGTCTCTCATTGGTTCTCGCTATTCCTGTTCATCTTCCGCAGAAATTGCAAACTGGGCCAAACAGGAGGTTAAAGGGACTGACTCTCCAAGTCGGGAGAGTGTTAGTAAAGCGTCTGGAATGTTGCACCCGAGTACCAGGGTACGAAAACTGAGACATATTTGAACACGTCTCCCGATCACATGGTTGATCATACTCTAGGTTCCACATGCATGTTTTAGCTGAAGGAAGAATACCTTAAACCTGGGTAGTTGAAACCCGTGGAATGGGTACCATGCAATATGACTTCAAAGGGTCTTCATTTGCTCACCGAACCTCTCCAATCCTATCACTGCTGCGTTTATGTCCCTGTACACATGCTTGATTCTCTTTCGGAGACATAGCAATCCATAGGTTTTAAGATACTTAAGAGTCAGGTACATTCTTAGGTGTTTAATATGCGGTGTTGAGTCCATTTCGTTGAGCAAGGAGTAGCTCTTGTCTATTCCATATTTGGCTTAAGGAACTTTATCTGTGCTCATTTCAATCTCTGGTTTTATGCAGCACCCCAACTCACCTTTACCCTTAAACAAGCATAAGTTGGTTTTCTAAATTTGAGACCCTGTTCTGTTCTGTAATTCAGTTCCTGTGTAGCCAAGTTTACATTCCGTGTATTACTGATATCTTATGATGTTTCTTTTTCTGTGTGACTTATTTCAGTTAGAATCATCGTACCTGAATCCACTCATTGTGCTGCTACGGGCCTGATGACATAGATTTCACTGCTGAGTGATACTGCATTGTACGTAAGTACCACAAGTTCTTTATCCATTTTTCACTTTCTGTGATATTGAACTTGTACGGTAAACGAGGTTCTTGTAAACAGAGGCGTCCCAAACATTGGGGTGGCTGTGTCTTTTTGATTTTAATTTCCCTAAGCTATAGGACCATAAGTGGAAGTGCCCTAGGCTCTGTTGCTTTGTTTTTTAGATGTTTCAGGAAACACCATACACTTCTCCCGAGTGTCTGTTGGCAGTTTACATCCCGCCCATCAGCATAACAAGGCTCCCAGTTCTCCATGGCCTGTCCTGCCTTTCTGGATTTTACACTTTTTTCAGATGGCCCTTTTGACCGGGGGGAAGTGAGACTTCATTGTAGTGCAGATTTCCTTTGCAAGCTTGCTTGGTTGGCCAGAAAGGGCGTACGCGTTTTTTCCTGAATATATTCAGGAAAAAACGCATACGCCCTTTTTGGCCAAGTGCATCATTGTGGACGTTCTGCCTCTTTTCCTATGCTTTCAATGCAATTCCAGTCTACCTCCTGAAATCGGTTTCCTGCAATTCTGCCCCGCTTTCAAGTCCTCTTGGCAGCCTTACTTCAGTATATTTTTGGACGATAGCTGTCATTTATAACTCTGCAGGTTTGTGAATTACAGTGCCCCTGAGCTCCTTTCTTCAACTCGCTTTCTTGTGAGCTGGCCGCAACACCGCAGGATGGCTTCAGGCCCTAATCTGGTTCCGGCACGGCACGCTGAGCCTTTGGTTATTTCCTCTTCCTGGTGGGAAATGAGAGTTAAATTTGCCCGTCCAGACACCTCCAGCTAGTCTCTCATTGGTTCTCGCTATTCCTGTTCATCTTCCGCAGAAATTGCAAACTGGGCCAAACAGGAGCTTAAAGGGACTGACTCTCCAAGTCGGGAGAGTGTTAGTAAAGCGTCTGGAATGTTGCACCCGAGTACCAGGGTACGAAAACTGAGACATATTTGAACACGTCTCCCGATCACATGGTTGATCATACTCTAGGTTCCACATGCATGTTTTAGCTGAAGGAAGAATACCTTAAACCTGGGTAGTTGAAACCCGTGGAATGGGTACCATGCAATATGACTTCAAAGGGTCTTCATTTGCTCACCGAACCTCTCCAATCCTATCACTGCTGCGTTTATGTCCCTGTACACATGCTTGATTCTCTTTCGGAGACATAGCAATCCATACGTTTTAAGATACTTAAGAGTCAGGTACATTCTTAGGCGTTTAATATGCGGTGTTGAGTCCATTTCGTTGAGCAAGGAGTAGCTCTTGTCTATTCCATATTTGGCTTAAGGAACTTTATCTGTGCTCATTTCAATCTCTGGTTTTATGCAGCACCCCAACTCACCTTTACCCTTAAACAAGCATAAGTTGGTTTTCTAAATTTGAGACCCTGTTCTGTTCTGTAATTCAGTTCCTGTGTAGCCAAGTTTACATTCCGTGTATTACTGATATCTTATGATGTTTCTTTTTCTGTGTGACTTATTTCAGTTAGAATCATCGTACCTGAATCCACTCATTGTGCTGCTACGGGCCTGATGACATAGATTTCACTGCTGAGTGATACTGCATTGTACGTAAGTACCACAAGTTCTTTATCCATTTTTCACTTTCTGTGATATTGAACTTGTACGGTAAACGAGGTTCTTGTAAACAGAGGTGTCCCAAACATTGGGGTGGCTGTGTCTTTTTGATTTTAATTTCCCTAAGCTATAGGACCATAAGTGGAAGTGCCCTAGGCTCTGTTGCTTTGTTTTTTAGATGTTTCAGGAAACACCATACACTTCTCCCGAGTGTCTGTTGGCAATTTACATCCCGCCCATCAGCATAACAAGGCTCCCAGTTCTCCATGGCCTTTCCTGCCTTTCTGGATTTTACACTTTTTTCAGATGGCCCTTTTGACCGGGGGGAAGTGAGACTTCATTGTAGTGCAGATTTCCTTTGCAAGCTTGCTTGGTTGGCCAGAAAGTGCGTACGCGTTTTTTCCTGAATATATTCAGGAAAAAACGCATACGCCCTTTTTGGCCAAGTGCATCATTGTGGACGTTCTGCCTCTTTTCCTATGCTTTCAATGCAATTCCAGTCTACCTCCTGAAATCGGTTTCCTGCAATTCTGCCCCGCTTTCAAGTCCTCTTGGCAGCCTTACTTCAGTATATTTTTGGACGATAGCTGTCATTTATAACTCTGCAGGTTTGTGAATTACAGTGCCCCTGAGCTCCTTTCTTCAACTCGCTTTCTTGTGAGCTGGCCGCAACACCGCAGGATGGCTTCAGGCCCTAATCTGGTTCCGGCACGGCACGCTGAGCCTTTGGTTATTTCCTCTTCCTGGTGGGAAATGAGAGTTAAATTTGCCCGTCCAGACACCTCCAGCTAGTCTCTCATTGGTTCTCGCTATTCCTGTTCATCTTCCGCAGAAATTGCAAACTGGGCCAAACAGGAGCTTAAAGGGACTGACTCTCCAAGTCGGGAGAGTGTTAGTAAAGCGTCTGGAATGTTGCACCCGAGTACCAGGGTACGAAAACTGAGACATATTTGAACACGTCTCCCGATCACATGGTTGATCATACTCTAGGTTCCACATGCATGTTTTAGCTGAAGGAAGAATACCTTAAACCTGGGTAGTTGAAACCCGTGGAATGGGTACCATGCAATATGACTTCAAAGGGTCTTCATTTGCTCACCGAACCTCTCCAATCCTATCACTGCTGCGTTTATGTCCCTGTACACATGCTTGATTCTCTTTCGGAGACATAGCAATCCATAGGTTTTAAGATACTTAAGAGTCAGGTACATTCTTAGGCGTTTAATATGGGGTGTTGAGTCCATTTCGTTGAGCAAGGAGTAGCTCTTGTCTATTCCATATTTGGCTTAAGGAACTTTATCTGTGCTCATTTCAATCTCTGGTTTTATGCAGCACCCCAACTCACCTTTACCCTTAAACAAGCATAAGTTGGTTTTCTAAATTTGAGACCCTGTTCTGTTCTGTAATTCAGTTCCTGTGTAGCCAAGTTTACATTCCGTGTATTACTGATATCTTATGATGTTTCTTTTTCTGTGTGACTTATTTCAGTTAGAATCATCGTACCTGAATCCACTCATTGTGCTGCTACGGGCCTGATGACATAGATTTCACTGCTGAGTGATACTACATTGTACGTAAGTACCACAAGTTCTTTATCCATTTTTCACTTTCTGTGATATTGAACTTGTACGGTAAACGAGGTTCTTGTAAACAGAGGCGTCCCAAACATTGGGGTGGCTGTGTCTTTTTGATTTTAATTTCCCTAAGCTATAGGACCATAAGTGGAAGTGCCCTAGGCTCTGTTGCTTTGTTTTTTAGATGTTTCAGGAAACACCATACACTTCTCCCGAGTGTCTGTTGGCAATTTACATCCCGCCCATCAGCATAACAAGGCTCCCAGTTCTCCATGGCCTTTCCTGCCTTTCTGGATTTTACACTTTTTTCAGATGGCCCTTTTGACCGGGGGGAAGTGAGACTTCATTGTAGTGCAGATTTCCTTTGCAAGCTTGCTTGGTTGGCCAGAAAGTGCGTACGCGTTTTTTCCTGAATATATTCAGGAAAAAACGCATACGCCCTTTTTGGCCAAGTGCATCATTGTGGACGTTCTGCCTCTTTTCCTATGCTTTCAATGCAATTCCAGTCTACCTCCTGAAATCGGTTTCCTGCAATTCTGCCCCGCTTTCAAGTCCTCTTGGCAGCCTTACTTCAGTATATTTTTGGACGATAGCTGTCATTTATAACTCTGCAGGTTTGTGAATTACAGTGCCCCTGAGCTCCTTTCTTCAACTCGCTTTCTTGTGAGCTGGCCGCAACACCGCAGGATGGCTTCAGGCCCTAATCTGGTTCCGGCACGGCACGCTGAGCCTTTGGTTATTTCCTCTTCCTGGTGGGAAATGAGAGTTAAATTTGCCCGTCCAGACACCTCCAGCTAGTCTCTCATTGGTTCTCGCTATTCCTGTTCATCTTCCGCAGAAATTGCAAACTGGGCCAAACAGGAGCTTAAAGGGACTGACTCTCCAAGTCGGGAGAGTGTTAGTAAAGCGTCTGGAATGTTGCACCCGAGTACCAGGGTACGAAAACTGAGACATATTTGAACACGTCTCCCGATCACATGGTTGATCATACTCTAGGTTCCACATGCATGTTTTAGCTGAAGGAAGAATACCTTAAACCTGGGTAGTTGAAACCCGTGGAATGGGTACCATGCAATATGACTTCAAAGGGTCTTCATTTGCTCACCGAACCTCTCCAATCCTATCACTGCTGCGTTTATGTCCCTGTACACATGCTTGATTCTCTTTCGGAGACATAGCAATCCATAGGTTTTAATATACTTAAGAGTCAGGTACATTCTTAGGCGTTTAATATGCGGTGTTGAGTCCATTTCGTTGAGCAAGGAGTAGCTCTTGTCTATTCCATATTTGGCTTAAGGAACTTTATCTGTGCTCATTTCAATCTCTGGTTTTATGCAGCACCCCAACTCACCTTTACCCTTAAACAAGCATAAGTTGGTTTTCTAAATTTGAGACCCTGTTCTGTTCTGTAATTCAGTTCCTGTGTAGCCAAGTTTACATTCCGTGTATTACTGATATCTTATGATGTTTCTTTTTCTGTGTGACTTATTTCAGTTAGAATCATCGTACCTGAATCCACTCATTGTGCTGCTACGGGCCTGATGACATAGATTTCACTGCTGAGTGATACTGCATTGTACGTAAGTACCACAAGTTCTTTATCCATTTTTCACTTTCTGTGATATTGAACTTGTACGGTAAACGAGGTTCTTGTAAACAGAGGCGTCCCAAACATTGGGGTGGCTGTATCTTTTTGATTTTAATTTCCCTAAGCTATAGGACCATAAGTGGAAGTGCCCTAGGCTCTGTTGCTTTGTTTTTTAGATGTTTCAGGAAACACCATACACTTCTCCCGAGTGTCTGTTGGCAATTTACATCCCGCCCATCAGCATAACAAGGCTCCCAGTTCTCCATGGCCTGTCCTGCCTTTCTGGATTTTACACTTTTTTCAGATGGCCCTTTTGACCGGGGGGAAGTGAGACTTCATTGTAGTGCAGATTTCCTTTGCAAGCTTGCTTGGTTGGCCAGAAAGGGCGTACGCATTTTTTCCTGAATATATTCAGGAAAAAACGCATACGCCCTTTTTGGCCAAGTGCATCATTGTGGACGTTCTGCCTCTTTTCCTATGCTTTCAATGCAATTCCAGTCTACCTCCTGAAATCGGTTTCCTGCAATTCTGCCCCGCTTTCAAGTCCTCTTGGCAGCCTTACTTCAGTATATTTTTGGACGATAGCTGTCATTTATAACTCTGCAGGTTTGTGAATTACAGTGCCCCTGAGCTCCTTTCTTCAACTCGCTTTCTTGTGAGCTGGCCGCAACACCGCAGGATGGCTTCAGGCCCTAATCTGGTTCCGGCACGGCACGCTGAGCCTTTGGTTATTTCCTCTTCCTGGTGGGAAATGAGAGTTAAATTTGCCCGTCCAGACACCTCCAGCTAGTCTCTCATTGGTTCTCGCTATTCCTGTTCATCTTCCGCAGAAATTGCAAACTGGGCCAAACAGGAGCTTAAAGGGACTGACTCTCCAAGTCGGGAGAGTGTTAGTAAAGCGTCTGGAATGTTGCACCCGAGTACCAGGGTACAAAAACTGAGACATATTTGAACACGTCTCCCGATCACATGGTTGATCATACTCTAGGTTCCACATGCATGTTTTAGCTGAAGGAAGAATACCTTAAACCTGGGTAGTTGAAACCCGTGGAATGGGTACCATGCAATATGACTTCAAAGGGTCTTCATTTGCTCACCGAACCTCTCCAATCCTATCACTGCTGCGTTTATGTCCCTGTACACATGCTTGATTCTCTTTCGGAGACATAGCAATCCATAGGTTTTAAGATACTTAAGAGTCAGGTACATTCTTAGGCGTTTAATATGGGGTGTTGAGTCCATTTCGTTGAGCAAGGAGTAGCTCTTGTCTATTCCATATTTGGCTTAAGGAACTTTATCTGTGCTCATTTCAATCTCTGGTTTTATGCAGCACCCCAACTCACCTTTACCCTTAAACAAGCATAAGTTGGTTTTCTAAATTTGAGACCCTGTTCTGTTCTGTAATTCAGTTCCTGTGTAGCCAAGTTTACATTCCGTGTATTACTGATATCTTATGATGTTTCTTTTTCTGTGTGACTTATTTCAGTTAGAATCATCGTACCTGAATCCACTCATTGTGCTGCTACGGGCCTGATGACATAGATTTCACTGCTGAGTGATACTGCATTGTACGTAAGTACCACAAGTTCTTTATCCATTTTTCACTTTCTGTGATATTGAACTTGTACGGTAAACGAGGTTCTTGTAAACAGAGGCGTCCCAAACATTGGGGTGGCTGTGTCTTTTTGATTTTAATTTCCCTAAGCTATAGGACCATAAGTGGAAGTGCCCTAGGCTCTGTTGCTTTGTTTTTTAGATGTTTCAGGAAACACCATACACTTCTCCCGAGTGTCTGTTGGCAATTTACATCCCGCCCATCAGCATAACAAGGCTCCCAGTTCTCCATGGCCTGTCCTGCCTTTCTGGATTTTACACTTTTTTCAGATGGCCCTTTTGACCGGGGGGAAGTGAGACTTCATTGTAGTGCAGATTTCCTTTGCAAGCTTGCTTGGTTGGCCAGAAAGGGCGTACGCATTTTTTCCTGAATATATTCAGGAAAAAACGCATACGCCCTTTTTGGCCAAGTGCATCATTGTGGACGTTCTGCCTCTTTTCCTATGCTTTCAATGCAATTCCAGTCTACCTCCTGAAATCGGTTTCCTGCAATTCTGCCCCGCTTTCAAGTCCTCTTGGCAGCCTTACTTCAGTATATTTTTGGACGATAGCTGTCATTTATAACTCTGCAGGTTTGTGAATTACAGTGCCCCTGAGCTCCTTTCTTCAACTCGCTTTCTTGTGAGCTGGCCGCAACACCGCAGGATGGCTTCAGGCCCTAATCTGGTTCCGGCACGGCACGCTGAGCCTTTGGTTATTTCCTCTTCCTGGTGGGAAATGAGAGTTAAATTTGCCCGTCCAGACACCTCCAGCTAGTCTCTCATTGGTTCTCGCTATTCCTGTTCATCTTCCGCAGAAATTGCAAACTGGGCCAAACAGGAGCTTAAAGGGACTGACTCTCCAAGTCGGGAGAGTGTTAGTAAAGCGTCTGGAATTTTGCACCCGAGTACCAGGGTACAAAAACTGAGACATATTTGAACACGTCTCCCGATCACATGGTTGATCATACTCTAGGTTCCACATGCATGTTTTAGCTGAAGGAAGAATACCTTAAACCTGGGTAGTTGAAACCCGTGGAATGGGTACCATGCAATATGACTTCAAAGGGTCTTCATTTGCTCACCGAACCTCTCCAATCCTATCACTGCTGCGTTTATGTCCCTGTACACATGCTTGATTCTCTTTCGGAGACATAGCAATCCATAGGTTTTAAGATACTTAAGAGTCAGGTACATTCTTAGGCGTTTAATATGGGGTGTTGAGTCCATTTCGTTGAGCAAGGAGTAGCTCTTGTCTATTCCATATTTGGCTTAAGGAACTTTATCTGTGCTCATTTCAATCTCTGGTTTTATGCAGCACCCCAACTCACCTTTACCCTTAAACAAGCATAAGTTGGTTTTCTAAATTTGAGACCCTGTTCTGTTCTGTAATTCAGTTCCTGTGTAGCCAAGTTTACATTCCGTGTATTACTGATATCTTATGATGTTTCTTTTTCTGTGTGACTTATTTCAGTTAGAATCATCGTACCTGAATCCACTCATTGTGCTGCTACGGGCCTGATGACATAGATTTCACTGCTGAGTGATACTGCATTGTACGTAAGTACCACAAGTTCTTTATCCATTTTTCACTTTCTGTGATATTGAACTTGTACGGTAAACGAGGTTCTTGTAAACAGAGGCGTCCCAAACATTGGGGTGGCTGTGTCTTTTTGATTTTAATTTCCCTAAGCTATAGGACCATAAGTGGAAGTGCCCTAGGCTCTGTTGCTTTGTTTTTTAGATGTTTCAGGAAACACCATACACTTCTCCCGAGTGTCTGTTGGCAATTTACATCCCGCCCATCAGCATAACAAGGCTCCCAGTTCTCCATGGCCTGTCCTGCCTTTCTGGATTTTACACTTTTTTCAGATGGCCCTTTTGACCGGGGGGAAGTGAGACTTCATTGTAGTGCAGATTTCCTTTGCAAGCTTGCTTGGTTGGCCAAAAAGGGCGTATGCGATTTTTCCTGAATATATTCAGGAAAAAACGCATACGCCCTTTTTGACCAAGTGCATCATTGTGGACGTTCTGCCTCTTTTCCTATGCTTTCAATGCAATTCCAGTCTACCTCCTGAAATCGGTTTCCTGCAATTCTGCCCCGCTTTCAAGTCCTCTTGGCAGCCTTACTTCAGTATATTTTTGGACGATAGCTGTCATTTATAACTCTGCAGGTTTGTGAATTACAGTGCCCCTGAGCTCCTTTCTTCAACTCGCTTTCTTGTGAGCTGGCCGCAACACCGCAGGATGGCTTCAGGCCCTAATCTGGTTCCGGCACGGCACGCTGAGCCTTTGGTTATTTCCTCTTCCTGGTGGGAAATGAGAGTTAAATTTGCCCGTCCAGACACCTCCAGCTAGTCTCTCATTGGTTCTCGCTATTCCTGTTCATCTTCCGCAGAAATTGCAAACTGGGCCAAACAGGAGGTTAAAGGGACAGACTCTCCAAGTCGGGAGAGTGTTAGTAAAGCGTCTGGAATGTTGCACCCGAGTACCAGGGTACGAAAACTGAGACATATTTGAACACGTCTCCCGATCACATGGTTGATCATACTCTAGGTTCCACATGCATGTTTTAGCTGAAGGAAGAATACCTTAAACCTGGGTAGTTGAAACCCGTGGAATGGGTACCATGCAATATGACTTCAAAGGGTCTTCATTTGCTCACCGAACCTCTCCAATCCTATCACTGCTGCGTTTATGTCCCTGTACACATGCTTGATTCTCTTTCGGAGACATAGCAATCCATAGGTTTTAAGATACTTAAGAGTCAGGTACATTCTTAGGCGTTTAATATGCGGTGTTGAGTCCATTTCGTTGAGCAAGGAGTAGCTCTTGTCTATTCCATATTTGGCTTAAGGAACTTTATCTGTGCTCATTTCAATCTCTGGTTTTATGCAGCACCCCAACTCACCTTTACCCTTAAACAAGCATAAGTTGGTTTTCTAAATTTGAGACCCTGTTCTGTTCTGTAATTCAGTTCCTGTGTAGCCAAGTTTACATTCCGTGTATTACTGATATCTTATGATGTTTCTTTTTCTGTGTGACTTATTTCAGTTAGAATCATCGTACCTGAATCCACTCATTGTGCTGCTACGGGCCTGATGACATAGATTTCACTGCTGAGTGATACTGCATTGTACGTAAGTACCACAAGTTCTTTATCCATTTTTCACTTTCTGTGATATTGAACTTGTACGGTAAACGAGGTTCTTGTAAACAGAGGCGTCCCAAACATTGGGGTGGCTGTGTCTTTTTGATTTTAATTTCCCTAAGCTATAGGACCATAAGTGGAAGTGCCCTAGGCTCTGTTGCTTTGTTTTTTAGATGTTTCAGGAAACACCATACACTTCTCCCGAGTGTCTGTTGGCAGTTTACATCCCGCCCATCAGCATAACAAGGCTCCCAGTTCTCCATGGCCTGTCCTGCCTTTCTGGATTTTACACTTTTTTCAGATGGCCCTTTTGACCGGGGGGAAGTGAGACTTCATTGTAGTGCAGATTTCCTTTGCAAGCTTGCTTGGTTGGCCAAAAAGGGCGTATGCGTTTTTTCCTGAATATATTCAGGAAAAAACGCATACGCCCTTTTTGGCCAAGTGCATCATTGTGGACGTTCTGCCTCTTTTCCTATGCTTTCAATGCAATTCCAGTCTACCTCCTGAAATCGGTTTCCTGCAATTCTGCCCCGCTTTCAAGTCCTCTTGGCAGCCTTACTTCAGTATATTTTTGGACGATAGCTGTCATTTATAACTCTGCAGGTTTGTGAATTACAGTGCCCCTGAGCTCCTTTCTTCAACTCGCTTTCTTGTGAGCTGGCCGCAACACCGCAGGATGGCTTCAGGCCCTAATCTGGTTCCGGCACGGCACGCTGAGCCTTTGGTTATTTCCTCTTCCTGGTGGGAAATGAGAGTTAAATTTGCCCGTCCAGACACCTCCAGCTAGTCTCTCATTGGTTCTCGCTATTCCTGTTCATCTTCCGCAGAAATTGCAAACTGGGCCAAACAGGAGGTTAAAGGGACAGACTCTCCAAGTCGGGAGAGTGTTAGTAAAGCGTCTGGAATGTTGCACCCGAGTACCAGGGTACGAAAACTGAGACATATTTGAACACGTCTCCCGATCACATGGTTGATCATACTCTAGGTTCCACATGCATGTTTTAGCTGAAGGAAGAATACCTTAAACCTGGGTAGTTGAAACCCGTGGAATGGGTACCATGCAATATGACTTCAAAGGGTCTTCATTTGCTCACCGAACCTCTCCAATCCTATCACTGCTGCGTTTATGTCCCTGTACACATGCTTGATTCTCTTTCGGAGACATAGCAATCCATAGGTTTTAAGATACTTAAGAGTCAGGTACATTCTTAGGCGTTTAATATGGGGTGTTGAGTCCATTTCGTTGAGCAAGGAGTAGCTCTTGTCTATTCCATATTTGGCTTAAGGAACTTTATCTGTGCTCATTTCAATCTCTGGTTTTATGCAGCACCCCAACTCACCTTTACCCTTAAACAAGCATAAGTTGGTTTTCTAAATTTGAGACCCTGTTCTGTTCTGTAATTCAGTTCCTGTGTAGCCAAGTTTACATTCCGTGTATTACTGATATCTTATGATGTTTCTTTTTCTGTGTGACTTATTTCAGTTAGAATCATCGTACCTGAATCCACTCATTGTGCTGCTACGGGCCTGATGACATAGATTTCACTGCTGAGTGATACTGCATTGTACGTAAGTACCACAAGTTCTTTATCCATTTTTCACTTTCTGTGATATTGAACTTGTACGGTAAACGAGGTTCTTGTAAACGGAGGCGTCCCAAACATTGGGGTGTCTGTGTCTTTTTGATTTTAATTTCCCTAAGCTATAGGACCATAAGTGGAAGTGCCCTAGGCTCTGTTGCTTTGTTTTTTAGATGTTTCAGGAAACACCATACACTTCTCCCGAGTGTCTGTTGGCAGTTTACATCCCGCCCATCAGCATAACAAGGCTCCCAGTTCTCCATGGCCTGTCCTGCCTTTCTGGATTTTACACTTTTTTCAGATGGCCCTTTTGACCGGGGGGAAGTGAGACTTCATTGTAGTGCAGATTTCCTTTGCAAGCTTGCTTGGTTGGCCAAAAAGGGCGTATGCGTTTTTTCCTGAATATATTCAGGAAAAAACGCGTACGCCCTTTTTGGCCAAGTGCATCATTGTGGACGTTCTGCCTCTTTTCCTATGCTTTCAATGCAATTCCAGTCTACCTCCTGAAATCGGTTTCCTGCAATTCTGCCCCGCTTTCAAGTCCTCTTGGCAGCCTTACTTCAGTATATTTTTGGACGATAGCTGTCATTTATAACTCTGCAGGTTTGTGAATTACAGTGCCCCTGAGCTCCTTTCTTCAACTCGCTTTCTTGTGAGCTGGCCGCAACACCGCAGGATGGCTTCAGGCCCTAATCTGGTTCCGGCACGGCACGCTGAGCCTTTGGTTATTTCCTCTTCCTGGTGGGAAATGAGAGTTAAATTTGCCCGTCCAGACACCTCCAGCTAGTCTCTCATTGGTTCTCGCTATTCCTGTTCATCTTCCGCAGAAATTGCAAACTGGGCCAAACAGGAGGTTAAAGGGACAGACTCTCCAAGTCGGGAGAGTGTTAGTAAAGCGTCTGGAATGTTGCACCCGAGTACCAGGGTACGAAAACTGAGACATATTTGAACACGTCTCCCGATCACATGGTTGATCATACTCTAGGTTCCACATGCATGTTTTAGCTGAAGGAAGAATACCTTAAACCTGGGTAGTTGAAACCCGTGGAATGGGTACCATGCAATATGACTTCAAAGGGTCTTCATTTGCTCACCGAACCTCTCCAATCCTATCACTGCTGCGTTTATGTCCCTGTACACATGCTTGATTCTCTTTCGGAGACATAGCAATCCATAGGTTTTAAGATACTTAAGAGTCAGGTACATTCTTAGGCGTTTAATATGGGGTGTTGAGTCCATTTCGTTGAGCAAGGAGTAGCTCTTGTCTATTCCATATTTGGCTTAAGGAACTTTATCTGTGCTCATTTCAATCTCTGGTTTTATGCAGCACCCCAACTCACCTTTACCCTTAAACAAGCATAAGTTGGTTTTCTAAATTTGAGACCCTGTTCTGTTCTGTAATTCAGTTCCTGTGTAGCCAAGTTTACATTCCGTGTATTACTGATATCTTATGATGTTTCTTTTTCTGTGTGACTTATTTCAGTTAGAATCATCGTACCTGAATCCACTCATTGTGCTGCTACGGGCCTGATGACATAGATTTCACTGCTGAGTGATACTGCATTGTACGTAAGTACCACAAGTTCTTTATCCATTTTTCACTTTCTGTGATATTGAACTTGTACGGTAAACGAGGTTCTTGTAAACAGAGGCGTCCCAAACATTGGGGTGGCTGTGTCTTTTTGATTTTAATTTCCCTAAGCTATAGGACCATAAGTGGAAGTGCCCTAGGCTCTGTTGCTTTGTTTTTTAGATGTTTCAGGAAACACCATACACTTCTCCCGAGTGTCTGTTGGCAGTTTACATCCCGCCCATCAGCATAACAAGGCTCCCATTTCTCCATGGCCTGTCCTGCCTTTCTGGATTTTACACTTTTTTCAGATGGCCCTTTTGACCGGGGGGAAGTGAGACTTCATTGTAGTGCAGATTTCCTTTGCAAGCTTGCTTGGTTGGCCAAAAAGGGCGTATGCGTTTTTTCCTGAATATATTCAGGAAAAAACGCATACGCCCTTTTTGGCCAAGTGCATCATTGTGGACGTTCTGCCTCTTTTCCTATGCTTTCAATGCAATTCCAGTCTACCTCCTGAAATCGGTTTCCTGCAATTCTGCCCCGCTTTCAAGTCCTCTTGGCAGCCTTACTTCAGTATATTTTTGGACGATAGTTGTCATTTATAACTCTGCAGGTTTGTGAATTACAGTGCCCCTGAGCTCCTTTCTTCAACTCGTTTTCTTCTGAGCTGGCCGCAACACCGCAGGATGGCTTCAGGCCCTAATCTGGTTCCGGCACGGCACGCTGAGCCTTTGGTTATTTCCTCTTCCTGGTGGGAAATGAGAGTTAAATTTGCCCGTCCAGACACCTCCAGCTAGTCTCTCATTGGTTCTCGCTATTCCTGTTCATCTTCCGCAGAAATTGCAAACTGGGCCAAACAGGAGGTTAAAGGGACTGACTCTCCAAGTCGGGAGAGTGTTAGTAAAGCGTCTGGAATGTTGCACCCGAGTACCAGGGTACGAAAACTGAGACATATTTGAACACGTCTCCCGATCACATGGTTGATCATACTCTAGGTTCCACATGCATGTTTTAGCTGAAGGAAGAATACCTTAAACCTGGGTAGTTGAAACCCGTGGAATGGGTACCATGCAATATGACTTCAAAGGGTCTTCATTTGCTCACCGAACCTCTCCAATCCTATCACTGCTGCGTTTATGTCCCTGTACACATGCTTGATTCTCTTTCGGAGACATAGCAATCCATAGGTTTTAAGATACTTAAGAGTCAGGTACATTCTTAGGCGTTTAATATGCGGTGTTGAGTCCATTTCGTTGAGCAAGGAGTAGCTCTTGTCTATTCCATATTTGGCTTAAGGAACTTTATCTGTGCTCATTTCAATCTCTGGTTTTATGCAGCACCCCAACTCACCTTTACCCTTAAACAAGCATAAGTTGGTTTTCTAAATTTGAGACCCTGTTCTGTTCTGTAATTCAGTTCCTGTGTAGCCAAGTTTACATTCCGTGTATTACTGATATCTTATGATGTTTCTTTTTCTGTGTGACTTATTTCAGTTAGAATCATCGTACCTGAATCCACTCATTATGCTGCTACGGGCCTGATGACATAGATTTCACTGCTGAGTGATACTGCATTGTACGTAAGTACCACAAGTTCTTTATCCATTTTTCACTTTCTGTGATATTGAACTTGTACGGTAAACGAGGTTCTTGTAAACAGAGGCGTCCCAAACATTGGGGTGGCTGTGTCTTTTTGATTTTAATTTCCCTAAGCTATAGGACCATAAGTGGAAGTGCCCTAGGCTCTGTTGCTTTGTTTTTTAGATGTTTCAGGAAACACCATACACTTCTCCCGAGTGTCTGTTGGCAGTTTACATCCCGCCCATCAGCATAACAAGGCTCCCAGTTCTCCATGGCCTGTCCTGCCTTTCTGGATTTTACACTTTTTTCAGATGGCCCTTTTGACCGGGGGGAAGTGAGACTTCATTGTAGTGCAGATTTCCTTTGCAAGCTTGCTTGGTTGGCCAAAAAGGGCGTATGCGTTTTTTCCTGAATATATTCAGGAAAAAACGCATACGCCCTTTTTGGCCAAGTGCATCATTGTGGACGTTCTGCCTCTTTTCCTATGCTTTCAATGCAATTCCAGTCTACCTCCTGAAATCGGTTTCCTGCAATTCTGCCCCGCTTTCAAGTCCTCTTGGCAGCCTTACTTCAGTATATTTTTGGACGATAGTTGTCATTTATAACTCTGCAGGTTTGTGAATTACAGTGCCCCTGAGCTCCTTTCTTCAACTCGTTTTCTTGTGAGCTGGCCGCAACACCGCAGGATGGCTTCAGGCCCTAATCTGGTTCCGGCACGGCACGCTGAGCCTTTGGTTATTTCCTCTTCCTGGTGGGAAATGAGAGTTAAATTTGCCCGTCCAGACACCTCCAGCTAGTCTCTCATTGGTTCTCGCTATTCCTGTTCATCTTCTGCAGAAATTGCAAACTGGGCCAAACAGGAGGTTAAAGGGACTGACTCTCCAAGTCGGGAGAGTGTTAGTAAAGCGTCTGGAATGTTGCACCCGAGTACCAGGGTACGAAAACTGAGACATATTTGAACACGTCTCCCGATCACATGGTTGATCATACTCTAGGTTCCACATGCATGTTTTAGCTGAAGGAAGAATACCTTAAACCTGGGTAGTTGAAACCCGTGGAATGGGTACCATGCAATATGACTTCAAAGGGTCTTCATTTGCTCACCGAACCTCTCCAATCCTATCACTGCTGCGTTTATGTCCCTGTACACATGCTTGATTCTCTTTCGGAGACATAGCAATCCATAGGTTTTAAGATACTTAAGAGTCAGGTACATTCTTAGGCGTTTAATATGGGGTGTTGAGTCCATTTCGTTGAGCAAGGAGTAGCTCTTGTCTATTCCATATTTGGCTTAAGGAACTTTATCTGTGCTCATTTCAATCTCTGGTTTTATGCAGCACCCCAACTCACCTTTACCCTTAAACAAGCATAAGTTGGTTTTCTAAATTTGAGACCCTGTTCTGTTCTGTAATTCAGTTCCTGTGTAGCCAAGTTTACATTCCGTGTATTACTGATATCTTATGATGTTTCTTTTTCTGTGTGACTTATTTCAGTTAGAATCATCGTACCTGAATCCACTCATTGTGCTGCTACGGGCCTGATGACATAGATTTCACTGCTGAGTGATACTGCATTGTACGTAAGTACCACAAGTTCTTTATCCATTTTTCACTTTCTGTGATATTGAACTTGTACGGTAAACGAGGTTCTTGTAAACAGAGGCGTCCCAAACATTGGGGTGGCTGTGTCTTTTTGATTTTAATTTCCCTAAGCTATAGGACCATAAGTGGAAGTGCCCTAGGCTCTGTTGCTTTGTTTTTTAGATGTTTCAGGAAACACCATACACTTCTCCCGAGTGTCTGTTGGCAGTTTACATCCCGCCCATCAGCATAACAAGGCTCCCAGTTCTCCATGGCCTGTCCTGCCTTTCTGGATTTTACACTTTTTTCAGATGGCCCTTTTGACCGGGGGGAAGTGAGACTTCATTGTAGTGCAGATTTCCTTTGCAAGCTTGCTTGGTTGGCCAAAAAGGGCGTATGCGTTTTTTCCTGAATATATTCAGGAAAAAACGCATACGCCCTTTTTGGCCAAGTGCATCATTGTGGACGTTCTGCCTCTTTTCCTATGCTTTCAATGCAATTCCAGTCTACCTCCTGAAATCGGTTTCCTGCAATTCTGCCCCGCTTTCAAGTCCTCTTGGCAGCCTTACTTCAGTATATTTTTGGACGATAGTTGTCATTTATAACTCTGCAGGTTTGTGAATTACAGTGCCCCTGAGCTCCTTTCTTCAACTCGTTTTCTTGTGAGCTGGCCGCAACACCGCAGGATGGCTTCAGGCCCTAATCTGGTTCCGGCACGGCACGCTGAGCCTTTGGTTATTTCCTCTTCCTGGTGGGAAATGAGAGTTAAATTTGCCCGTCCAGACACCTCCAGCTAGTCTCTCATTGGTTCTCGCTATTCCTGTTCATCTTCCGCAGAAATTGCAAACTGGGCCAAACAGGAGGTTAAAGGGACAGACTCTCCAAGTCGGGAGAGTGTTAGTAAAGCGTCTGGAATGTTGCACCCGAGTACCAGGGTACGAAAACTGAGACATATTTGAACACGTCTCCCGATCACATGGTTGATCATACTCTAGGTTCCACATGCATGTTTTAGCTGAAGGAAGAATACCTTAAACCTGGGTAGTTGAAACCCGTGGAATGGGTACCATGCAATATGACTTCAAAGGGTCTTCATTTGCTCACCGAACCTCTCCAATCCTATCACTGCTGCGTTTATGTCCCTGTACACATGCTTGATTCTCTTTCGGAGACATAGCAATCCATAGGTTTTAAGATACTTAAGAGTCAGGTACATTCTTAGGCGTTTAATATGGGGTGTTGAGTCCATTTCGTTGAGCAAGGAGTAGCTCTTGTCTATTCCATATTTGGCTTAAGGAACTTTATCTGTGCTCATTTCAATCTCTGGTTTTATGCAGCACCCCAACTCACCTTTACCCTTAAACAAGCATAAGTTGGTTTTCTAAATTTGAGACCCTGTTCTGTTCTGTAATTCAGTTCCTGTGTAGCCAAGTTTACATTCCGTGTATTACTGATATCTTATGATGTTTCTTTTTCTGTGTGACTTATTTCAGTTAGAATCATCGTACCTGAATCCACTCATTGTGCTGCTACGGGCCTGATGACATAGATTTCACTGCTGAGTGATACTGCATTGTACGTAAGTACCACAAGTTCTTTATCCATTTTTCACTTTCTGTGATATTGAACTTGTACGGTAAACGAGGTTCTTGTAAACAGAGGCGTCCCAAACATTGGGGTGGCTGTGTCTTTTTGATTTTAATTTCCCTAAGCTATAGGACCATAAGTGGAAGTGCCCTAGGCTCTGTTGCTTTGTTTTTTAGATGTTTCAGGAAACACCATACACTTCTCCCGAGTGTCTGTTGGCAGTTTACATCCCGCCCATCAGCATAACAAGGCTCCCATTTCTCCATGGCCTGTCCTGCCTTTCTGGATTTTACACTTTTTTCAGATGGCCCTTTTGACCGGGGGGAAGTGAGACTTCATTGTAGTGCAGATTTCCTTTGCAAGCTTGCTTGGTTGGCCAAAAAGGGCGTATGCGTTTTTTCCTGAATATATTCAGGAAAAAACGCATACGCCCTTTTTGGCCAAGTGCATCATTGTGGACGTTCTGCCTCTTTTCCTATGCTTTCAATGCAATTCCAGTCTACCTCCTGAAATCGGTTTCCTGCAATTCTGCCCCGCTTTCAAGTCCTCTTGGCAGCCTTACTTCAGTATATTTTTGGACGATAGTTGTCATTTATAACTCTGCAGGTTTGTGAATTACAGTGCCCCTGAGCTCCTTTCTTCAACTCGTTTTCTTGTGAGCTGGCCGCAACACCGCAGGATGGCTTCAGGCCCTAATCTGGTTCCGGCACGGCACGCTGAGCCTTTGGTTATTTCCTCTTCCTGGTGGGAAATGAGAGTTAAATTTGCCCGTCCAGACACCTCCAGCTAGTCTCTCATTGGTTCTCGCTATTCCTGTTCATCTTCCGCAGAAATTGCAAACTGGGCCAAACAGGAGGTTAAAGGGACTGACTCTCCAAGTCGGGAGAGTGTTAGTAAAGCGTCTGGAATGTTGCACCCGAGTACCAGGGTACGAAAACTGAGACATATTTGAACACGTCTCCCGATCACATGGTTGATCATACTCTAGGTTCCACATGCATGTTTTAGCTGAAGGAAGAATACCTTAAACCTGGGTAGTTGAAACCCGTGGAATGGGTACCATGCAATATGACTTCAAAGGGTCTTCATTTGCTCACCGAACCTCTCCAATCCTATCACTGCTGCGTTTATGTCCCTGTACACATGCTTGATTCTCTTTCGGAGACATAGCAATCCATAGGTTTTAAGATACTTAAGAGTCAGGTACATTCTTAGGCGTTTAATATGGGGTGTTGAGTCCATTTCGTTGAGCAAGGAGTAGCTCTTGTCTATTCCATATTTGGCTTAAGGAACTTTATCTGTGCTCATTTCAATCTCTGGTTTTATGCAGCACCCCAACTCACCTTTACCCTTAAACAAGCATAAGTTGGTTTTCTAAATTTGAGACCCTGTTCTGTTCTGTAATTCAGTTCCTGTGTAGCCAAGTTTACATTCCGTGTATTACTGATATCTTATGATGTTTCTTTTTCTGTGTGACTTATTTCAGTTAGAATCATCGTACCTGAATCCACTCATTGTGCTGCTACGGGCCTGATGACATAGATTTCACTGCTGAGTGATACTGCATTGTACGTAAGTACCACAAGTTCTTTATCCATTTTTCACTTTCTGTGATATTGAACTTGTACGGTAAACGAGGTTCTTGTAAACAGAGGCGTCCCAAACATTGGGGTGGCTGTGTCTTTTTGATTTTAATTTCCCTAAGCTATAGGACCATAAGTGGAAGTGCCCTAGGCTCTGTTGCTTTGTTTTTTAGATGTTTCAGGAAACACCATACACTTCTCCCGAGTGTCTGTTGGCAGTTTACATCCCGCCCATCAGCATAACAAGGCTCCCAGTTCTCCATGGCCTGTCCTGCCTTTCTGGATTTTACACTTTTTTCAGATGGCCCTTTTGACCGGGGGGAAGTGAGACTTCATTGTAGTGCAGATTTCCTTTGCAAGCTTGCTTGGTTGGCCAAAAAGGGCGTATGCGTTTTTTCCTGAATATATTCAGGAAAAAACGCATACGCCCTTTTTGGCCAAGTGCATCATTGTGGACGTTCTGCCTCTTTTCCTATGCTTTCAATGCAATTCCAGTCTACCTCCTGAAATCGGTTTCCTGCAATTCTGCCCCGCTTTCAAGTCCTCTTGGCAGCCTTACTTCAGTATATTTTTGGACGATAGTTGTCATTTATAACTCTGCAGGTTTGTGAATTACAGTGCCCCTGAGCTCCTTTCTTCAACTCGTTTTCTTGTGAGCTGGCCGCAACACCGCAGGATGGCTTCAGGCCCTAATCTGGTTCCGGCACGGCACGCTGAGCCTTTGGTTATTTCCTCTTCCTGGTGGGAAATGAGAGTTAAATTTGCCCGTCCAGACACCTCCAGCTAGTCTCTCATTGGTTCTCGCTATTCCTGTTCATCTTCTGCAGAAATTGCAAACTGGGCCAAACAGGAGGTTAAAGGGACTGACTCTCCAAGTCGGGAGAGTGTTAGTAAAGCGTCTGGAATGTTGCACCCGAGTACCAGGGTACGAAAACTGAGACATATTTGAACACGTCTCCCGATCACATGGTTGATCATACTCTAGGTTCCACATGCATGTTTTAGCTGAAGGAAGAATACCTTAAACCTGGGTAGTTGAAACCCGTGGAATGGGTACCATGCAATATGACTTCAAAGGGTCTTCATTTGCTCACCGAACCTCTCCAATCCTATCACTGCTGCATTTATGTCCCTGTACACATGCTTGATTCTCTTTCGGAGACATAGCAATCCATAGGTTTTAAGATACTTAAGAGTCAGGTACATTCTTAGGCGTTTAATATGCGGTGTTGAGTCCATTTCGTTGAGCAAGGAGTAGCTCTTGTCTATTCCATATTTGGCTTAAGGAACTTTATCTGTGCTCATTTCAATCTCTGGTTTTATGCAGCACCCCAACTCACCTTTACCCTTAAACAAGCATAAGTTGGTTTTCTAAATTTGAGACCCTGTTCTGTTCTGTAATTCAGTTCCTGTGTAGCCAAGTTTACATTCCGTGTATTACTGATATCTTATGATGTTTCTTTTTCTGTGTGACTTATTTCAGTTAGAATCATCGTACCTGAATCCACTCATTGTGCTGCTACGGGCCTGATGACATAGATTTCACTGCTGAGTGATACTGCATTGTACGTAAGTACCACAAGTTCTTTATCCATTTTTCACTTTCTGTGATATTGAACTTGTACGGTAAACGAGGTTCTTGTAAACAGAGGCGTCCCAAACATTGGGGTGGCTGTGTCTTTTTGATTTTAATTTCCCTAAGCTATAGGACCATAAGTGGAAGTGCCCTAGGCTCTGTTGCTTTGTTTTTTAGATGTTTCAGGAAACACCATACACTTCTCCCGAGTGTCTGTTGGCAGTTTACATCCCGCCCATCAGCATAACAAGGCTCCCAGTTCTCCATGGCCTGTCCTGCCTTTCTGGATTTTACACTTTTTTCAGATGGCCCTTTTGACCGGGGGGAAGTGAGACTTCATTGTAGTGCAGATTTCCTTTGCAAGCTTGCTTGGTTGGCCAAAAAGGGCGTATGCGTTTTTTCCTGAATATATTCAGGAAAAAACGCATACGCCCTTTTTGGCCAAGTGCATCATTGTGGACGTTCTGCCTCTTTTCCTATGCTTTCAATGCAATTCCAGTCTACCTCCTGAAATCGGTTTCCTGCAATTCTGCCCCGCTTTCAAGTCCTCTTGGCAGCCTTACCTCAGTATATTTTTGGACGATAGTTGTCATTTATAACTCTGCAGGTTTGTGAATTACAGTGCCCCTGAGCTCCTTTCTTCAACTCGTTTTCTTGTGAGCTGGCCGCAACACCGCAGGATGGCTTCAGGCCCTAATCTGGTTCCGGCACGGCACGCTGAGCCTTTGGTTATTTCCTCTTCCTGGTGGGAAATGAGAGTTAAATTTGCCCGTCCAGACACCTCCAGCTAGTCTCTCATTGGTTCTCGCTATTCCTGTTCATCTTCCGCAGAAATTGCAAACTGGGCCAAACAGGAGGTTAAAGGGACAGACTCTCCAAGTCGGGAGAGTGTTAGTAAAGCGTCTGGAATGTTGCACCCGAGTACCAGGGTACGAAAACTGAGACATATTTGAACACGTCTCCCGATCACATGGTTGATCATACTCTAGGTTCCACATGCATGTTTTAGCTGAAGGAAGAATACCTTAAACCTGGGTAGTTGAAACCCGTGGAATGGGTACCATGCAATATGACTTCAAAGGGTCTTCATTTGCTCACCGAACCTCTCCAATCCTATCACTGCTGCGTTTATGTCCCTGTACACATGCTTGATTCTCTTTCGGAGACATAGCAATCCATAGGTTTTAAGATACTTAAGAGTCAGGTACATTCTTAGGCGTTTAATATGGGGTGTTGAGTCCATTTCGTTGAGCAAGGAGTAGCTCTTGTCTATTCCATATTTGGCTTAAGGAACTTTATCTGTGCTCATTTCAATCTCTGGTTTTATGCAGCACCCCAACTCACCTTTACCCTTAAACAAGCATAAGTTGGTTTTCTAAATTTGAGACCCTGTTCTGTTCTGTAATTCAGTTCCTGTGTAGCCAAGTTTACATTCCGTGTATTACTGATATCTTATGATGTTTCTTTTTCTGTGTGACTTATTTCAGTTAGAATCATCGTACCTGAATCCACTCATTGTGCTGCTACGGGCCTGATGACATAGATTTCACTGCTGAGTGATACTGCATTGTACGTAAGTACCACAAGTTCTTTATCCATTTTTCACTTTCTGTGATATTGAACTTGTACGGTAAACGAGGTTCTTGTAAACAGAGGCGTCCCAAACATTGGGGTGGCTGTGTCTTTTTGATTTTAATTTCCCTAAGCTATAGGACCATAAGTGGAAGTGCCCTAGGCTCTGTTGCTTTGTTTTTTAGATGTTTCAGGAAACACCATACACTTCTCCCGAGTGTCTGTTGGCAGTTTACATCCCGCCCATCAGCATAACAAGGCTCCCAGTTCTCCATGGCCTGTCCTGCCTTTCTGGATTTTACACTTTTTTCAGATGGCCCTTTTGACCGGGGGGAAGTGAGACTTCATTGTAGTGCAGATTTCCTTTGCAAGCTTGCTTGGTTGGCCAAAAAGGGCGTATGCGTTTTTTCCTGAATATATTCAGGAAAAAACGCATACGCCCTTTTTGGCCAAGTGCATCATTGTGGACGTTCTGCCTCTTTTCCTATGCTTTCAATGCAATTCCAGTCTACCTCCTGAAATCGGTTTCCTGCAATTCTGCCCCGCTTTCAAGTCCTCTTGGCAGCCTTACCTCAGTATATTTTTGGACGATAGTTGTCATTTATAACTCTGCAGGTTTGTGAATTACAGTGCCCCTGAGCTCCTTTCTTCAACTCGTTTTCTTGTGAGCTGGCCGCAACACCGCAGGATGGCTTCAGGCCCTAATCTGGTTCCGGCACGGCACGCTGAGCCTTTGGTTATTTCCTCTTCCTGGTGGGAAATGAGAGTTAAATTTGCCCGTCCAGACACCTCCAGCTAGTCTCTCATTGGTTCTCGCTATTCCTGTTCATCTTCCGCAGAAATTGCAAACTGGGCCAAACAGGAGGTTAAAGGGACAGACTCTCCAAGTCGGGAGAGTGTTAGTAAAGCGTCTGGAATGTTGCACCCGAGTACCAGGGTACGAAAACTGAGACATATTTGAACACGTCTCCCGATCACATGGTTGATCATACTCTAGGTTCCACATGCATGTTTTAGCTGAAGGAAGAATACCTTAAACCTGGGTAGTTGAAACCCGTGGAATGGGTACCATGCAATATGACTTCAAAGGGTCTTCATTTGCTCACCGAACCTCTCCAATCCTATCACTGCTGCGTTTATGTCCCTGTACACATGCTTGATTCTCTTTCGGAGACATAGCAATCCATAGGTTTTAAGATACTTAAGAGTCAGGTACATTCTTAGGCGTTTAATATGGGGTGTTGAGTCCATTTCGTTGAGCAAGGAGTAGCTCTTGTCTATTCCATATTTGGCTTAAGGAACTTTATCTGTGCTCATTTCAATCTCTGGTTTTATGCAGCACCCCAACTCACCTTTACCCTTAAACAAGCATAAGTTGGTTTTCTAAATTTGAGACCCTGTTCTGTTCTGTAATTCAGTTCCTGTGTAGCCAAGTTTACATTCCGTGTATTACTGATATCTTATGATGTTTCTTTTTCTGTGTGACTTATTTCAGTTAGAATCATCGTACCTGAATCCACTCATTGTGCTGCTACGGGCCTGATGACATAGATTTCACTGCTGAGTGATACTGCATTGTACGTAAGTACCACAAGTTCTTTATCCATTTTTCACTTTCTGTGATATTGAACTTGTACGGTAAACGAGGTTCTTGTAAACAGAGGCGTCCCAAACATTGGGGTGGCTGTGTCTTTTTGATTTTAATTTCCCTAAGCTATAGGACCATAAGTGGAAGTGCCCTAGGCTCTGTTGCTTTGTTTTTTAGATGTTTCAGGAAACACCATACACTTCTCCCGAGTGTCTGTTGGCAGTTTACATCCCGCCCATCAGCATAACAAGGCTCCCATTTCTCCATGGCCTGTCCTGCCTTTCTGGATTTTACACTTTTTTCAGATGGCCCTTTTGACCGGGGGGAAGTGAGACTTCATTGTAGTGCAGATTTCCTTTGCAAGCTTGCTTGGTTGGCCAAAAAGGG